>NC_090896.1:36150785-36155785 GCF_036669925.1 Montipora capricornis
GTTCGATAAACAACCATTACTGTATTTTCAATGATATAAACCAACAAATGTGTACTTCGATGTACATTCGGCCGGTTTGTCCTAAAAATCATCAGGCAATTGAAATCAAGTTTTGCTTAATGACAAGGTTAAAAGGTGGTTATTTGTATGAGGTTTGTATAGAAATGACTCAACAACTCTAGCCTCGCTTGTAACAGTGAACATTCACAACTGCAAAAATAAAGCCAGATTTGTGAAAATCCTTATTCTGGTAATGTGCTGTAGAGTTCTTCAAATGTTTTGGAAAAGAGGGTCTTCAAGGCCTGTCGCTTGGGCTTCAATGTGGGTGTCAGAAGTTTGTTGCCCACTGTCCACATTTCTGGAGAAAGTGAAATGGCTCTGACCTGTGGAAATGAACATAAGACGGAGGAATTAAAGAACGATTTGAGCTCTGTGCCCCCATGGAAATTTAAGGAGTCTCAAACCAGTTTTACCACATTCCAAAAACTGTACTATTTGAAAGGACTGTATCTACCAACTGTTGTGACGTAATTGGTTACCATGAAAACAAAAAAGCCACATATTTTGTCTTTACAGGCCTATATCTCAAAAAAAGTATCCCCATTATCTATCGCTGAAAAGTGGTTAGCAGCCTAATTTCTGTAGCGGATTCAGATCCATCTTAACACTTTCCAGTTGTGAAGATGTCTACGAAATAATTTTCTCTAACTTTGCAGAGGGTTTTAGCTTGCTAATCACTTCTCAGCGATAAATAGTGGGTGTCATCGGTTTTGACTTTGGGATATAAACGTTTAAAGACAAAATATAGGGCGTTTTTAGATGGCTCTTTTGCTGCCGTGGTACCCTATTACGTAACATTAATGAGTGCGTCTTCTTATGCGATTCTTCGTGTTTCATTTGGTACAGTAACGTTGCCCTAAAGTGAAATAGTTCTGGAGAGATAATCCTTCAACTGAGGCATTCCCTCCAAATTGTTGAAACCAGTTTAAATGAAACGCCGAAAAAAAGCGAACTTTACTTCTTGTTTTCAAGTTCCGCACATCTTAAAAAAACCACAAGTACGACGAAGTACCTAGTGAATAAAGAAATAATGAACAGCCCATACTTGTTCAAATGATCGCAGTTTTTCCTTTTTGGCTTCTGCAGTCATCTGATCAAGAATTGCCTTTTTCAATTCCTGAAAATCAAAAATGTAATCATTTCACAGTTTATATTATGCGGTGAGACACTTTGTCTTCCAAAAAGCATCTTACGCCTCCGGCGGCCAGTTTCTCACCCCACCTAAACAAGTAAACAAATTTCTAGTTTCTAAAGAAACTGTGGTACTGCGTCGGTGGGATTGTGAAAGAGGAAAATTTGGTTTTATCAAGCGTGTTGATAAAGGTTGAATTAACACCGCAAACGACTTGGAAAGCTTTGCAAATCGTTTACGGTGGTAATTCAACCTTTATAAACACGTTTGATAAAACCAAAAAATCCACATAAACAAGCGTCGAGTCGTGCTTATGAGCCGACCAACTACCACCCTGCTAGCAGAACCTTTCTCTTGCTTGTTCGATTTGGCGTTCTCGAGAAAGGCTCTGCATGAATCGAGTAAGATCTTTATCTCGAATCCAAGCCTAATATGCCAGATCTCGCCGCCATCTTGGTTTTTCACTGTACAGCGGGCTCAATAATAACCATCGGTTTTATCACTAAACGGACGCTCACACTGGAAAAACCAGTTTAACGAGAGAAAACAAGATTGACCAGTCCAGAAGTTCGGGCTGCGGCGGCTTCAAAGAGTTGACGCGATTCAGGCAGAGCCTCCTTTTCTCCTCCTCAGTAAAGAAAAGACAAAAGGAGGCTCTGCTCGCAGGGTGACCAACTACCGATAAGATCTAAGTTTGCCAACAGCCGTCAATTTCTCGCCAATAAGGACCTTAAAAAGACGACACGTTCTTGCACTACGGACTGTAACCGGAGTTTTCTCTCCCAGAATTTCTTAAACTAATCGTCTATAATAATGAAAAGATACATAGAAATGCAAATACGGTAGTGTTAAGGACGTTCGCGCCAATTGTTTCTGCGCATCCTTACTGCGCACGCAAATGCACACGCCACGTCATACACGAGCGCGCGCGCTAAGTAATAAAATGAGAAATGATAGGGCAAAAGGCCATTGCTATAGCTTTGCCTGGATTTAACGGTCTTGGACGTTCGGTGACCCTATTTTTCTTTCCAGAAACGGATTTTATTTACAATTATCTCCACGTTGTCCAAAAATGAACACAAAATCAATGTGGGAAGTTAAAAAAATTTCAAGATTTCTGCTCACGGGACATAAATCCTGCCATCTTGCGGCTGCAAGGCGCGTGAAACTGTGGTCGCTAAATGCGAATTTGATCTTTAAGGAACCTCACCAGTTGACTAAATTCACTTAATAAGTCCACTTAAACAATATTTGGCAGAGAAGATTTCACTTCAAAGATTTAATTGCAATATATTTGGGTTTACAGACACTGGGCTTCTTCGCTAACGAAGCCCGATTTTGTCACATTTTGGGTTTTTTTCCGGGCATGTTCTCTCCAAAACGAAGTCGGTGACCCCCCAATATTTTTAGATTTCTGACATAAGTAACTCATCATCTTACAGTGGTAAAAGTTTCCGAAAAAAATCAATGTTGAAAAATTTTCGCGCGAACGTCCTTAAGTAAAGTTAAAGAGCTACTATAAACAAAAAATCAATTCTTGTTTTTCTTTGGATTTCAAAACTAAGTTAACTAAGCACTAAGTGACCCAAGTTTTAAGCCTTGACTGCACAAATTAACTGGAATTTTCATATTTAATGGTCTGCCATTACTAACTTTTAAACCTTGAGAGAGATGGATCGAGGAGAAAATGACGTCAAAGACTCACAGGTTTAAGAATGAGATGCGTGTGTATAGACTATATTCATAAATGGCGGTCACATTATAATTCTTTTGTCCAAGTGCAAATTAGCCTATCAAGCCTCATTTTCGAGCAAGAATTCTTTTCAATTCACTGTATGGTATCGAGGCTTGGTAGGCTAATTTGCACTTGGACAAAAGAATCATAAATTGACCTCCATTTACGAATAAGGTCTATGCGGCTGAATTAATATGCAGGACAGGAGTTAACTCGTGTTTCGCATATGCAGTATAATAAGTTGCATTTACACGCTGAATAGACGTTATTCACGATGGCCACCATGTTGGATTTGCTATTATCATGCAAATTAGCTACACACTTCAAAGGGGGCAAACAACACAAGTTCGAGTGGTTACAACGAACATCTTAGCCACACAGACGATTTGTTTCACTCTCATTGAACGTTTATTACCTACGCAGTAAAATTGAATGATTACACAAGGTAATTCGATGTTTTTTTTTTTGTGAAAAATGAGCACATAACGAAGTAGAAAGTCAAAATGTCACAGGCAATCAAAAGATGCAAAATTATTATAAAAGGTACTAAATTCTAAATTCTAAAATGTACTTTTAGTAATGTTATTTCAATATTTCGAGGAGCCGATTTTCCGCCATTTTCCTTTTTTCCAATGTTTGCCCCCCAGCACCATTTCACAAGGCTAATTTGCATGACAATTTGAAAACCAACATGGCGGCTATCGTGAATAAGGCCTATTAAGCAAGTGCGTAAATGACGTCAGTCTTCCCTAGATCCAACCCTCTGAGATTCAATCTAAGTAAACAGCCTTTGGATAAAAACTAAAGCTCCAAGTTTTGCCAGTCAGGTGTTTAGCAAACTCACCTCAAAATCTGAAGAAAAAAAAAAGTGATTTTTTGATCGTAGTAACACTTTAAGTAAGAAAACCGCTAACTTCCGTGGCTCAAAAAACAACTGGTGCTTTAATTAAGCTCCCTAATAACGAAATGAAAAGAGCACACAACGAAACACCATGCTTGCAGCCGATAGCTCCCCGTCGAAATAAAGTACTATAACGCAAAGTTTCCCATCAAATCATGGCAGTGTGGCCCAGTGGTTAGAGCGTTTGCCTTGAGATCCGGAGATCCCGGGTTCAAGACCCGCTCTGACCACTCGCTGAATTTGTTCCTGGTTCAACTTCCCAGATGCACTTGTAAATAGCCAACAGGTTTGCCTCCGGCCAGTTGCGATTCTTAACAGTTGTTGTTGTTGTGTTCTGTTGTTTCGTTGATTGTTTCATTGGCCCTGAAAAGCCCCTATGGGGAGCGGTCAATTAAGTATGTATTGTATTGTATTTATCACTAAAACGAATACCTCGTTGTTGCATAAGGAATTCATGTCTCCCTCTACACCATTCTTGTTCGCCCATTTTTTCACGACATATGGCTCTGGAACTACAATTGCCACGAGGGTGGACTAAGAGACAAACACACGTACAAAAAAATCAGAAAAAGATGCGTAATTGTCAATGCCATACTGGACTTGACCTAAGCAGTTTCACAAGAGGTTATTTTCACGGTAGAATATTCTGATAAAGCAACAACGAACCGACCTTTTTACCGTCTCCGTATACAAAAATTTGTTGAACCATGCTGCACTGAGTGTAAACGGATTCCACCTTCTCCGGCGCGATGTATTCACCCTGTCAAAATCAAGAAAACTTGAAAAGGATATCAAGGGTCACCAATATGCAAAAATAATTGTTGTTGTCTCAGTTGTTGTTTTGACACAAACAGCTTTTGCATAATAACATAACTACCAATCTATACCTATCGCATCAGCGTTGGTGGAATGTTGATATAACTAATGGTACCTTGTTGGCCTTGGCTAAGTCTTTACCTGTGACAGTTTGAAGAGATTCTTTTTGCGGTCGATTAACTTCAGTGTGCCATTCTGAAAACAAAACAAAAAAATCTTGGCATTTCAATGGACCCATACATAAAATATAGACCTGTCTCTTCACTCAATTAACAAAATGATGTCGTCTTTTTTTAAAGTTCAAAGTTTTCAAAGTTCAACCGCGCACCGGTGGCTCAGTTGGTTGAGCATCGGGC
>NC_090896.1:36165785-36218285 GCF_036669925.1 Montipora capricornis
AGAAGTGAGCTGTTGGATCAGTAACTAATTCTTACACTATTAGAGCGAGTTTCAATCGAGTGTCGTAAAACCAAAACCAAAGTAATTACTTTGGCCAATCAAAAAGGACAGGGACAATCCAGTACACCAATTAAAACTCGCAGTAATTACACGTAGCTGACACAAAGCGCGGGAAAACGGGCACGCGCAAGCCACGATTGGTTTTGGTTTCACTTCTGATTGGTTGAAAAAATGGCGCGAGAACTTTGAAGCAATCACTGAGTGAAGTAAGGCAAAACCAAAGCAATTTGCCAATTACTTTCGACACTCAATTAAAAAGCGCTCTATCTACTTTGATTAAAAATATTATAATACGCCCTCTTAATAAACACTATCGTTTAAGGACGTTCGCGCCAATTGTTTCTGCGCATCCTTACTGCGCAAGCAAATGCACACGCCACGTCATACACGAGCGCGCGCGCTAGGTAATAAAATGAGAAATGGTAGGGCAAAAGGCCATTGCTATAGCTTTGCCTGGATTTAACGGTCTTGGACGTTCGGTGACCCCTATTTTTCTTTCCAGAAACGGATTTTATTTACAATTATCTCCACGTTGTCCAAAAATGAACAAAAAAATCAATGTGGGAAGTTAAAAAATTTTCAAGATTTCTGCTCACGGGAGATCAAATCCTGCCATCTTGCGGTGGCAAGGCGCGTGAAACTGTGGTCGCTAAATGCGAACTTGATCTTTAAGGAACCTCACCAGTTGACTAAATTCACTTAATAAGTCCACTTAAACAATATTTGGCAGAGAAGATTTCACTTCAAAGATTTAATTGCAATATATTTGGGTTTACAGACACTGGCCTTATTCGCTAACGAAGCCCGATTTTGTCACATTTTGGGTGTTTTTCCGGGCATGTTCTCTCCAAAACGAAGTCGGTGACCCCCCATTTTTTTTACATTTCTGACATAACTAACTCATCATCTTACAGTGGTAAAAGTTTCAGAAAAAAATCAATGTTGAAAAATTTTCTTGCGAACGTCCTTAAGTGACCTTCACTAGTTTGCCTGAATTTGGCATAAGTCAAGTTCCAACAAAATAGATGGCAGCTGCAACTAGCGTGTGTATCATATGTCACTGAAGTGAGCTGAATCAGATAACGTTCTTAAACTAACTTTCTTGTGCTTGTTGCAGTTCACCTCAGTTTAAATGAAATAAAAATTATTATTATTATTGGTCAACCAACCTGAACAATTCGCTCAAACATGTGTGCCAAAGGAAGATAGGAGAGATGCACATCAGAGTCACTAACATCAAGCCCACACTGCAAAAAGGCAAAAACATCCATTTGTAAAAAAAAAAAAAAAAAATTGTAATTTCTGCCTCACCACAGATGATTGCAAATATTAAGGTCGACTTTGACAATATTTCCTGTATGCCAGACAGTTAACCACACTAAGACTGTATGCTTGGGATATGAGAATCACGTGACATTTCCTGACTTCTTATACAATGTACATTCCTAACCAGTAACAAAAGAAAAATCCTGGGTTATCTTCACCTACAAATGTGAGAAAAGACAGACATTCGATTCGGAAAGTAACTCGTTTTGGCGTTCTGCCATAGATTTGGAGTATAAAGGCCTTTTTACACCTTGATTTGAAGACGACAAGCCGTTGCGTGACTGTGTCAAGTACCTCCATTATTAAGTTTCTTTAAAATTCAAGAATTTAAACTCCTCTTGCGAATTTTGGCAGTGGTGTAAAGCAAAAGGTCCGTGTTGCAGTCCCTCGCTCTTCTGAATTTCCTCTTTGTTTTCATTTACAAAAATGTTTCTAAAAAAGAAATCAGTTTGGTTTGGAACTTATTTGTATCTTAGATGTGGGGAAATAGTTTGTGGCTTACTGTCCTCGACAAAAGGGGATGAGAGAAAATAGTCAATTTTACAGTTGCTTGCTCAGTGACCTAGCCTATGAATGGCTGCGAGGCTGCCGGTGTCCTTGCATTGATACAGACCTCACTGATTTTTATCGTGTAAATTGTGTTGTTGTAATTCTAATTAGTCTACATTAACATTAGAAAAGCAAAAAGATTTGTATCAAAACAGGGTCACCGGCAGCCTCGCTTCCATTCTTAAGGCAGGTAACTCATACAACACTGTAAAATGGTATATTGTCTGGATACCAATTCCGAGTTCCCTTGGTGTATTCACTTTGATTTTTTTTTCTCTTGGTAAAGTCTCTGCTTACGAGCCAGAAGGCCCATCAGGCCGTTCGCTTATCTCCGGTTTCCGTAGCATGAAGCGACTAGGATTATTTCTACTCCCCCCTGGATGGGATGCTAGTCCATCGCAGGGTTACCACGAGCATTTCGTCGGTACCCATTTATACACCTGGGTGGAGAGAGGCATCGTGAGAGTAAAGTGTCTTGCCCAGTTGTTAATTGCCTAAAAAAACATAGGCAACTTTTTAGTTAGAAGCGCGCTCAAAACTAACGAGCAACCCGGCACTTTCAAATGCGCGAGCTCACGATGCAAAACTTGTCTTTTCATTGTTAACACTAGCAAAATATTGGGACCTAAGTGATCTGTTAAGATCACAGATCGTTTCACATGTACCTCCGCAAATGTCATTTATTGCATAACCTGTACGTTATGCAATAAATTATACATTGGTGAGACAGGTAGATGACTAGGTGACCGACTCCGCAAACACCTTCGCGATGTTGAGAAAAATGACAAGGATGCATCTAAGCCAGTCGCTCGTCATTTTTATCTGCCTAACCACTCCCAAAAACACATGGCTATCTGCGGCCTTTCCCTACATCTAGGTACGACGGAAAGCCGCAAGAATCTGGAACAAAAATTCATCTTTCAAATCGGCACCCTTAATCCTCACGGTATTAACGAACGCTTTTCATTTAACTAATATATTCCTATTTTTCACGTTGTCATGTTACCACCAATAGCGTAGCTCCTACTCTACTATAAAAACTACACGTAACCCATAATCCCTTGATTCGCTCTGACGAAGGGCTAACGCTCGAAACGTCAGCTTTTAGAATCTCTGTACGGTGGCCAATTTACATTATCAACTCCGTTGATAAAACCAAATTTTTGTGTACATTATTAAACTTATTTGCCAAAGGTGAAGTGAATGTTGGTGAATATTTACTGAGACGTAGTCGAGGTAAATATTCCCCAATAGTTACTAAGCCTGAGGCGAATAGTTATTTTAGACTGTGTAATTTTCAGCGGTTAATATCAAGAAAGCACAAAACAACGGGCTAAAACAAGATAAAAAGGCATGAAAAGTGCTTGATTGGCTTAGCAGCCGCCCCACCAAAATGTGAATAGAACACTATAAATTCTTATATTCACCGCTGAAAATTATACTAAAACTCAATAGTACACACTGAACCGTTTACTAATACATGCAACTAAAGAACCAATTAAACCTTGGTCAGTTGATTAAAAGACAAATCTAATTGATAAAATCGATTGATGAAACATTCTTAATTTCATTACAAATAAATTGCCACCAAGTTAAATTGATCTGACAGATTTCACAAATACTGTACCTTTTCAAAAGTATGCACAATGCCAGCCATCGCTGCGGTTATGTTTCCATGAGTCGTCAACACTCCTTTGGGGTTCCCTGATTTAATTCCAAAATATATGATAAGTTTAAAAAAGAGGGGAGGGAAGTGTGCACTGCTAGAAAGCTGAATTCACCAGTAAAATTTCCCACAACTGATTTACTTAAAACATGAAAGATATCCATGAAATCTGCACACTTTTACAACATGGATTACATTTTTTAAACACATTCCTAGCCAAATATTTTTTGTGCCCAAACGTTCAGCTCACATACAATGGAACCTCCATTAAGCGGCCACCCTCCATTAAGCGGCCAGCGATCAAAGTCCCAAAATAATTGTAGAATAATATTGTAAATCAAACCTCTATTAAGTGGGCACCTCTATTAAGCGCCTGTGGCCACCTTTTGGCTGCTCAGATAAGAGTTCTCCTATTGTTTTCACTTCCATTAAATGGCCACCAAGAGTTAAATACGCTTAGTTTGGCTTTTCAGCAAGAAACTAAATAATAATGGACCTGTAATGCAACATTTAAGTTACACGGATTAATTGCCACCTTTTCCGGTTACAAAATCAACTCAGTTTACGCCAAAGTTTAGATTGCTCATGTTAAGTTGGGAGAACCTCATCTCAACATTTTGAGGAGTATGTTTTTTTCTAACAGACTGAGTACTGTATTTTTGTTTGGTATTAGAGCTGTCTCTTGTGCAAAAGTTGTCAAAGTCTCTAGATAAAGGTGTTTGTTTTAGAATAAAGTGAAGTTTCTACTAAAGATTATGCTAATTTCTGACAAACCTATTAAAGCAGCCAACTTCCATTAAACTGCCAACAGCCATTACCCTGAGGGTGGCTGCTTAATAGAGGTTTCACTGTACAGTTATAATTTCACTTTCAATATTAACAATGTTAATCAAAGACGTTTTTACTAGAAAACCTCTTGACTGAAATGTCAAGGTGAAAAACGAGAAGTAAGGGTCCACCAATTTCCAAATGTATTGCCATTGGATCAATGCATAGATCAACACACTTTACTCATCTCGATTTAAAGTTTTTACCCACGCGCTTTCCAGGGGAAATCCCAGAGGTTAGCTTTTGGCTTAGTCTTTTTTTCTTGCATTCAGTCTTGAATCCCACTCAAGCTTGTAAAGTGCATGTGCAAAATTAACCAAAAGCGCATATATACATGGCATGGTTGTGCAATGGCTGATTCATCTTTTATAGCGCATGTGCAAAGTGGGAGATGAGGACAACACCAAACTAAAGCTCTATCACTATTCCACTGGACATTCTCCACAACACAAATAATACATGTATTTAGATGATTAAAACTAACCTGTTGTCCCACTTGTATAACATACCACTGCAATATTATCTGGTTTGGGAGGCTACACATGACAGGGAAAAAAAACACCATAATTATAATAAAAATGGCAGGGAAAATTTTGGATGTAAAGTAGAACTATTACCAGTATTTACAATAAAATTGATGCTAAGACTAAATTGTCCTCGTTTCTTGTTCAAGGTTCCAATCATCAGCTGGAAACACAACTCAGTCATCAGTTTTTCAGTGTTAAAAGAAGTGGTCTTGGATGAAAAATTTGCGCTCATCCATTTTCTATAATAGTTATATATGCTACATCACACACATTTAAAATGTTATCATAAGATTCTTGTCTGACCTTCTTCTCATGTCTGTTATTTTTTCCAAGCTCCTAAAGGGGGAAAGTAACAAATTAGCTTTCTACCAAAAGGCCTCGATCATCCAGCAAAAACTCTCAGTTCTAATTAATAAAAAATATTAAAAAGACTTTTTCTGAAGCATCACAGTGCAAAACTTTGTATTTCAACACCTCTATTAATTAACAGCAACCCTACTTTCAAAAGCACTGGACATTTAAATTTATTTATTGTAAAGTATTTTGCATTATGAAGATGCCAAAATGTTAACTGTTTTCATAACATTTCAAAGCTCCTAGAACACTGCATTATAGATAGACAAAACTATGATGTTGCAGTGACCAGTCGATCAGTTTATGGGACTGATTCTTTTGGGTGTGATTGTTTTGTGGCAACAAATTAATATTGTGATACCAGTACTCTCTACATACATGTCACGTCTCCAGTTTTTGGACTCAATCTCCATCTCTCCAGCCGAGAAAGCAAACTCTCCAGCTGAACTTGGGTTAATATATATCAAATAAATTATTGTTCCACAAATGGAAAGCTGGTTGAGATCTGAGAAATCAGCGAGAAATATGGACCCCTCTGCTGACAGCTCATCTCTTCTCCTCTTTCATTGTTATTGTAACCTGATTAAGATGTGTTATTAAACAACCTCAGAATTCAAGAAAAGTGATTTAGGAGAAATCAGATTTACATGTAGACGTTTTTGCAGGGGAGCATATGCTCCGAGACCCCTCTAGAAGGCTCATACCTTTACTGCTCGCTTAGTCTGCGTGGCAGGCGTTCAAAGGGGACAGAAAGGGAGAACCAGCCGGAGAACAAGGAGGTCGCCAAAGGAAGAAGGGAAAGGAATGCCTGCAAGGATGCTATTGTTTTTCCCATTTTTTTGTGCAAAAATCGTGATTGGCCGAGCCTAGAGTTAAATGTAATAAATTAGAAACAATGTTATAGTCTTACCTCTAAGTCCGTAAAAGAAATGATTTTAACTCCCATTTTATCTGCAACAACCTTCTCTTCGTCAGCGACAGCAGCACCAATCTTAACAATATTTTTCAACTTGGGGCATTTCTTAGCCTCTTCCAAAAGAATTTTTAGCTTGCTCTCATCACAAATGATTGTTGTCATTTGAGCTGAAAAAATAAGTTTTACAACATCCAGGTCCACTCAAAATCCCTTCCCCTAGCGTACTTTACTCTGTCCCGGGGGGACCAGCAGCAAAGCCTGGAACTGAGTTTACATGATCGCCCCAGTTAAGAAATTTGACCGAGTGAGAATAAGTACCATTTTTTTTCATTTATAAACAAACAGAAAACAGATCAATATTACAGGAATAACCGCCGCCAGGAAACATTGAAACAGGGAAAATTCCATAAGATAAACGGGTTATATATACAGGAGAAAGGATTTTACCTTTCGACACACCCATCCGAAAAATTGGTTTTTGCCCTGAGCGGGACTCGAACCCACGCCTCCCTGATTACTAATCGGGCATGCTAAGCCACTACACCATCAAGGCTACCACGCTGGCAATGCAGCAGATTAATGAGATGACTTAGCAGCGTGGGGATCCCTAGGGCCCAACTTTCCTTCACTTGAGTGTGTATCCTTGCCTCTAAAACCCCTGACAGGGTTTAGAACACATGAAAGTTAGAAATTTCGAGGCAAACTATATACCTGTATAATTTATATAGTCTATACCTTTCATTTGCCTCGAAATTTCTAACTTTCATGATAAACGGGTTGTTTCATTCGTAACATTCTTTCGACAGTTATGAGGCATATAACACTTGGGACAAATACTTTAATGAAAATTCAAGCCTATCTTGAAAAGAATCTTCCCTACTAGGACTTTGCAGTGGCAGTTGTGGAAGAGTCCATGGTTTTTACTTTAACTGTCTGAATGGGGTAATTAGAATCAGTAAGAAAAAGTGGAAAGCTAGAATAATATCATTTCCCAGGTCAAGTGGCTGCTGACACCGCGAATGATCTCCGTTCTGCAAACATAACTGGTCACGTTCTCGAGATGATATGCAGAAGGCGTATCCACAGATTCAGAATGAACAGAAACAAAGTGCTCAAATTCTGTACTGCTGTAAAGAAAAGCTAAGAGCAAATAAACAATACCAAAAAGCGAATTCATATTTCACAGTCAAATCACCACGAACAAAAACACAATTATCCTTGGGTAGTTAACACACGGCTTCCTCGCATGTTGAGCATGCTCCTAACGGTTATCAAATGATTGACAGATTTCTTTACTGGGCAACCATGGAAAGCCCAAAAGTGGCAAAGATCAAAGGCAGCTGCTAGCGCCCCATGACTCTGTCTAACGCCAGACAATAGACCTACAGTAATCAGCTAACTCAATGTTGCACCCAATTCACACCCTTTGGGAATAACGCGTTTTGTTCCAGGTATTCCATATCATTTAAATTGAAAGATACTATAGCTGAAACAACCCAAGCGTTAACAAAAATGTAAACGTTAGGCCTAAACACTGTTCTTTAGATAATATTAAGCCTTAAAGCTTAGCATTTTGTAAAGGTTTGGGTTGTTTCAGCTATGGTACCCCTCACCCCCTACCCCTGGAATAGACATGCCGTGGGGAGGGGGGGGGCATCAGGGTGAAAGGGTCAAATAACTGAACCATCCATTAATACCCTGCAAGCAGTGGTTTCTGACCCCTAGACCATATAACACAATGAAGGAAAGACAGAAATCAATGTTCAACCAATTAAATTAATGATAATTTATCAATAATAATAGTAATAATAATAATAATAATAATAATAATAATAATAACCATATTATTATTATTATTATTACTGATGCCTTGAATCTGCTCAGAGCCGCTGCCCACCGGTCTTCAACCACGGAAGAATGAATTTAACCTTTTGTGTACACTGGTAAAACCAGAATGACCCTGGGTGAGGCCTTCACGCAATAATAATAATTATTACTAACTCTGTGCCTGATACAAACAAAACTTACCACAGTTTGTGCGATTGCAATGGCCTGTATTTTCAGACTTCAAAACACAGTATTTCATGGCAACAGCAAAGCGTTATGCAAGATTTATAGCCTTGCATATTGTTATTTCAATTCAAATTAATTCGAAATGCTTTTTACCTTGGTTGACAATGTAGATACAAGCATCTGGGCCTAATGTATCGTACAAAGGAACTATTGACAGTGAGTAAAGGTTGCATGCCTGCTCAGCAATCACCCACTGAAATGGAAAGAAGAGGAACAAGAAAACTGCATGACCGAAGTTGTAATGGGTGAAGTTTCTTTACAAAATCTGGAACAAAGGTCCAGATAAGAGACATGAGCATGACAGGTCAAAAACAAACAAAATTGAGTAGTAATAGACCTCAGAAATTGAACTGCAAGTGACCCAACAGTTGGTGTTTCCAAAAGACATTTTTCTTCTAAAATACATTCAATAATTACCGGTATGTGGAATGCTGCCAAAGTATAGTGTGGAATCTATAATTTACTCGACATGTCACTGTTAAGTTAGTGACTTTGAATTCGTCTCTTCAATTCATGAACAATCCCATATAGTAGTAAAATGGCCAATTTAATATTGCTAACAAGTTCAAGGTCCGAAAGTACCAAGGAAGTGTTGAACTTAGTCATTTCCCCAATGTTAAGCCTCTTCCTTATAATAGACAGCTAAATAGTGGCCATATCTAGCTAGCATTTTAGCTATGGGGTGGTGTCTAGTCTGAAATACCCAGTGAATCACTTCCTTACTGGGTTGTTTCTTTTTTTAAATCCCTCTTGAACTCGGTTCTTAATAGATTTCACTCCTAACAAATTTTACTTAGATGCAAGCAAAATGTCTTGTTGAGATTTGCCCGAGCCAAAACAATGCAGCCCGCCAAGTATTTCTGCAACAAATTGGAACATTGTTTGGTTTACCAGCTTGGGCATCATTCAATAAAGTGAAAATGAATAAAATAAATGTATGCCTTTGAAGTGCAGGTTAAACATCGTAGATGAAATTGCTTAAATTGTCTAGGTACTAAGTGTGAAGATCGTTTCTCCCCTTCATCTTCAATAAAATGTATCTATACAGCAAACTCTCCCAGAATATTCTGAAATCTAAATCCCTTAACAGCAACAATAAAAGTCCCAACTCTACACTAGATTGAGATAATAATTATTAGTTTTAGTCTCGAGACAACACTTACAGTATGTCTAGATATGCATATATTTAGATGCATGCCCAATTTCAATGTCTAAGCATTTGCTACCTTTAATTTCCAACAAATAAATTAGATTAAAATGAAGCTTTTCATCTTTGCTTCAAGAACGGAGTTTAGAGCCAGGACACTTTGTGGCATTCTATATTCCTTGACTTGGGTGCTGCAAAGTTGAGAAGAAGGGCAAGGGGACGCATTGTGATACTCGTTAAAATCAGCACGCATCCAATTATACTTGACATGTATTCTGGACAAATATTCTCAGTCTGAGACAACAGTGTTATCCCCTAATCTAACATGTAAGTTTTGCTACAACCTCAATTCTATTTGGTGCATAAACACCAACAAATGTATGTCCACTGTCAGCAGGATGGCAGCCAATTTCCACCAAACCAGAACCAGTATTGAAGGATCTTTCAAGGACCTAATAAAGAAAAATGACAAGGACCCTCACAGTCAATTCAAGTCATTCAATTCGTGTTGACCAGGTTGGGCACAGTGGTGAGAGCTCACCTCCCACCAACGTGGCCCAGGTTTGATTCCTGGACACGACGGCATAAGTGGGTTGAGTTTCCGTTGGTTCTCTACTCTGCTCCAAGGGTTTTTCTCCAGGTTCACGGGATTTTCCCCCTCAGCGAAAACCAAAGTCATACATGGTCCGTATACCCGCAGCCAGAAGTATCATTATAGTGTGCTTTCGGTTCGACCTTGTTGAGCTGCATCGTTGCTGCTGTACTAACTTGCAACGACGATTAGCGTGACAGTATTATTAATATTCTTATTATTATGCACCACTTAAGAAATTATCATTTGAATCAGATTTTCATATCTTTGTTGTCCCAATTTTATATTTCAAATTTCAGTAGTATTATCGCAGATCTGTATATCAAAAGAACTGTCACAAGGCCTCAAATTTGTATGAAAACCACACTTGAAAGCTTTTGATTGGCACAGAGACTCATTCGTTACATCATTTTAGTAAGACTACCACAAGACTAACTTTCATTCAAAGTGCTACTATGACCAAAAAAGAATTATTCTTATTCTCCTTTTGAATTCAAAAAATATGTTAACTAAACATCAAGTGACCCAAGACACCAGGCCCCAGTCGTTCAAAAAGTGGATAACACTATCCACCAGATAAGTCACTTATATCCATTGAATAGTGCAATTGGTTTTGCTATGACTTATCCACTGGTTAGTGATTTATCCGGCGGATAGCGCAATCCATCGTTTGAACAACTGGGGCCTGGGGCCCATTTCTCGAAAGTCCCGAAAACTTTTCGGGCCCGAAAAGCCATTAGAGAAATTGCCAACCGCTGTTTTAGAAAGCCGATCTTTTAACATGTTTTCAAGGCAACAAAAACAAAAATAACTGCGAAGTTTGGCGAATTAAATCCTCTCCGTTCTTGAGATACAAAGGGAATTGTGACACCCGAAAACGCCCCGTGAAGTTTCGGGACTTTTGAGAAACGGGCCCCTGGTTATTTTATTAAACTGGAATTTTCCTATTTATTGGTCTGCCATTCTCTATTTTCGAATTCCCCACAATACACTTTGTTTGCCCTCCAAATTTTGCATAAACCATTGTTTTTAAATGCTCTTGGGAATATGCAGTGTCCTCAAGAGCATTTGAAAACAATAGTTTATGCAAAATTTGGGGGGCAAACAAAGTGTATCATGGGGAATTCGAAAATAGAGAATTACTAACTTTATCATCACAAGAGAGCTGGATTGAGCAGAAAATGACGTCAAAGACACAATGATTTAAGAACATTTGCAATGAGTGTGTGTGGCTGAATTAATATTCAACACAGGAATTTCAGGCTTTCAGACTTTTAAACTTGTGTTTTGCATTTATATTTAAGCCTCATTTACCCTCTGAAGTCCAATTGGTCACTTTTGAATTTGAGTAATGGCAGACTGTGAAATCCAAACCTTACACTAAAAGTAAACTGCCTTTGTTAACTAAAGCAAACACACACTCAAAATCTGAAGAAAAAAAGGAACAGTCACGGTTTTTTGATAATAAAAGCAGTACTTTTAGGACAATACCGGTAATGAAAAATGACCTAAACAGTAAATTCAATCTTTTGAAAGTGATACTTGGTACCCAAAAATATACCTCACCTCATTATAAGTTAGCCAGACATAAGGCCCCCCTGGACGGATGCGATAACCCAAACAAGGCTTATCCCCTGGAAACAAAAGGAATTTAGAAAGTTGCAAGTGAGTGATTTAAATTAATTTTTTTATCACATAGGGGAAAAAATTACTGAATGCTGATTGACTGAGATGGAGGGCATTTTTTCTTAATCACACAGGCACTTTTGGAAATGAAGAGGACATTCATTACTTGATCCTGATTGGTTAACAGTTGCCTATCCAAAGCAAGCAAAGTTACAAGAGATTCTTCTTCAAGATTCTGAATCTGATTAAGCTGCTTTGTCCACATGTAAAATACAGTTTATTAAACGCTATTTCTGTTGACAGCATAGATTTATTTAATTAAACTCTAGCCGAATGAAAGCATGTTAAGTTGATTGTCATTAGTCGCAGCATTGAACGGGCTTCCCTCAATAATTTTGCCCTTTATGTTATAAACATGCAATCACAATGTGCCCTCCTGCAATTAAGGATTAATTTCACTTGTATTTTCAAAGTTTTCCAAATTGCCCTTGTCGCCAATTTTGTGAAAACTTTGAAAATACGTGTGAAATTAATCCATAATATTATTGCCCTCCGGCCAATGCCATTACATATATAAATAATGTTTTACATCGTTCTACATGATTGCCAGTCAATAAGTGTTTTGTTATAATTCCCAATGCTTTCAAACTTTTTGTTTGAAAGCATTTACTGTTACACTGCCACATGGCATCTGACAGGATGCGGCGATGCGGATCCGCATAATTCACTGAAATTATCCGCATCTTCCGCATAATTCCGATATTTTCCGCAAAAGAGAGAAGAAACACCTGATATTAGTGATAAAGCAGCTCCTTAACATCCTCAAAAACATAAAAGCCAAAGAAATTGACAGTTTTGAAACGCTTATTTTCCTGAACATTGAAGTTCGCAAGATGAAAGTTCGTAAGAAAGATCGTAAGCAGTTTCCGCGCATTTTTTCGCCAATGAGCCTGGACACTAGTTTTTGTTCCTACAATGCTTCCCATTGGACGAGAAACAGTTACACTTCAGCAAATGACGTGACTGATAAGAAACTAAGGGCGCGTTCGATTGACCGTATTCCGGAATAGGAATACATGGAATAGAAGTTAGAAATCCTTCGTTTTTACGGAGATTCACATTAAAATTATCAAACACCTTCTAAAATGCTATTTTAAACATATCTTTATTATCCTCGTTGCTTCAAAAGCGCCAGACATACCGTTTTAAATCATCACTCCACGTATTCTTATTCCGGAATAGGGTCAATCGAACGCACCCTAAGTCAATGATCGAGGGAATGGATCGTGCTCCAAAGGTATTACAATTTTGCTCCATTATCTCCAAATTGAAACAAAATTCATGACGAGAAACAAAATAATTTTTTATCGCTTTATTTATTTTACCAAAAGTTGCGGCAAAATCCCAACTGCTAACCCTTTTATTTCAACGGTGAAAGCTGGTTGCAAATTGGTGACTCCTCCATGTATTTTAATCACAAAGGGCAAAAATTCAGTCACAAATGCGATTGTATTGGTTGCAATTTCGATTACGGATTTACCGTAAGCATGTAAATACATTGGACAGGCCTAATTATTAGTTTTATAACTTGTTTAAATTTCCGCATAATCCGGTGTAATTTCCGCATAATCAACGCATGTTCCGCATAATATGGCCAAAAATTTCCGCGTAATCTTTAATTTTTTTCCGCATCCTATCAGAAGCCATGGACTTACAGTAGCTGCCGCAATTTTCCCTTTCGCAAACAAGCGATGCCATTTTGACGAGACTTAATCTAGGACTATAGATTAGCAGCCTGTGTCACTTAGAATTTAAAAAAACTGACAAAAAAGCTTTAGAAAAAAATAAGAAAAAGTTGACCACACGATGTCGAACTTGGTTCAACGTCTTGAGAGCAAATGCACTTAACCTCTTTACTACCGAAACAACAGCTTCAAAATTGGCAATTTTGAAGTATTTAAAGCAAGCTATCCTAACAATTTATTGAAAGCTACTGTAACCTAATAAAAAGGCTTGGTTACTAAGAATGGCATCGACCGAATGGCATTGCTTGTTTACAAAAAGGGAAATTAGCTTGTTACTGCCATGAGAGCAGAATTTGGCGTGGTTTCAAGATTAAGGTACACAACCTAATCACATGTGAGTGAAAAGTTCAAGTTGTTGTTTCCCTAGTTTATGCATTTTGTTTGCTTTAAGGAGTAAGTGAGTTTCACCCAAGGCCATGTGACGCATTCTTCTCCATTATTTGGAAAACGTCTCTGAGTTGACAGATATAACAAAAATACTTATTTAGCCCAGTTGCAATAATTGCATGCAGACGACTATTTAACTATGAAGGTATGTTATGATCTCTCCATACAACAAGAAACCCCACTCTTTAAGTTTTCAAAAGCACCCATAAAAACTATGCAATGACATCAGTTGCAAATTTGAAATGCATCAATTCATTCAGTGCAAGCTTTAAGGTTAACGGCTGCATAATAATCTAATCCTACCTGACATGTTTACTCCACGCATGAAAGCTTCATGAACAGTGGTGATGTCATCAAATAGTCTATCAATAATCTTTGTACTTAAAGAGCCCATTCTGGCTCCATCTTCGCCCTGAAATTCATTGTAGTAAAAAATACAAACTGGCTCAAAAGCATGAAATAGTATGAAATACAACTTACTGAGCCAAAAGCCACCGCAAGCATAGCTTATTGTTTTTGGCCCTGTTTTTAAACCGAAGTAAAGAAAAATGTTTGCATAACAAAGCAAAGATAAACTTGTGTGTTAAGCCACTGATAGGTAAACCTTGCTCACTGTTTACAAAGAGTCACTTTATTGCTTGCCTTTAATTAATTGACAAGTGTTTTTTAAAGTCTGTATCTAGTTACTGTTATACATAGCTCTTTGGGACACAACACCACCCACGAGTTCCAAAGTTCAAAGAAATCCTAACAAGGAAGTGGTACTTACTACCACCACTGATAAACGAAATTTTCAAGGAGCTGCCCATAATGTCATGAGATGGGCATTCACTCAATTGTGAGAGCAAAATGATAAGAAAGGCGACAAAAAAAGGCCACGTTCTCCCCAGTCCTGCAGGCCTGTCGACCCCAATTAACACTAGATCATTGGTATTAAAAAGACAAAATTTTCAGGTAAATGAAAACTGTATCATCTACACAAGACCAAAAACTATCAAATAACAACAACAACAAAAAACAGATAAACTGCAGAATATCGTCCCGGCCACCTCTTTGCATATGAATGGCTTGCATTGTTATAATTATTATTCTCTCGTTCCATCCTCAAAGGATGCCATTAAAATATTGCGCTAGGGTATTCTGAAGTTAAAAATCTAAAATGGGCTAGTTTTTGCCAGTGTATCATCCCCCTTTAGTAAAGCCAACTGAGACTATTCAAAGTTTTGTACTAAGTTATTCCCAAAGGAAACAGCTGCACATCAGAGGAATTCGTATGTTTGTTCAAGGACCTTCAAAGCTAAACTATCTTGTTCCAAAACTGGTCCCACGTGCAATGCACTGGCAGCCCCTCCCCTACAATAAACAAACAAGGGAAAAACGGGCGCAATTATGTAATCGAGGTACACTTCGTATTTTACTAATACAAGGTGGCTAAATTTTTACATCGAGTATAATTGTTTTGACCTTGCCTCCCCTATAAATCAAGTGAATTTTACTTGTGTTTATTAATTTAAGCTTACAATACGAATCAAGCCAAGCTTATAAGTAACTTAATTAATTAATCAACAAGTTTCTATCTGCACAACTTTGCGTACACACTGATGTTTTTCTATTAATGTAGTCGTAATACTTGCCGGTAATTCGTAGGATTGTCTGTTCACATCGACAGGACATGGTTGTGGAGTTGGTCGAGAATAAAGATAATATGCTGAGGTGACTGCAAATGCACCCAAAGCTGCTACCACGGCTGGGTCGCTCAGATATGTCAAAACTGACTCCTTCGCTGGGTAACTTGCCATCTTTTAACTTTAATTTGCTACAAATGAAATGAGCAATTGGAAAAACTCAAATAATATGCTGAAAAAGAGTAAACTTATTTAAAATGCAGCGCATAGTTTTTTGCGAGGTTTCACGAAACGGAAGTTAGTCCGAGATACTTACGATGTTCCCTGCAAGAAATTGGACAGTTGTGCACGAAACATAAAACGATTCAATACAACTTCGCTTGTGCCTTGTGTGTCAAATATTGACCTTCAATAACCTTTTCAAATGGCATGAAAACTGGAAAGATGCCAAGAGTCTGACAGTTCCATATTTCCTGTTTGAAGGTCCGATCCCCAAGGGACACTCTTTAAATAACCCCAGTTCATCCAGACTGGTTTGGTCCTGTTCGTTGTTTGTTTTGCAAAGAGAAATCTGTCAACATTGTTCGAAAGAGTTAAAGCTTATCTCTCTGAAGATTTTTGTCTCACGAAGAAGATTTTCGGAAGTGCCACCAAACTTTATGCAGTCGTCTGTTGTTTGTCACGCGAGAAAATCCTTTGTTCCTGGACATCCATCTTTAAATATCAGGTTAACATCACATTTTCTCAAAGAAAGTGACAGTGGGGACAGACATGGTTACTTGCGCTGAGCAAACATCAGTAGAACGCTGGAACTTGTTTTCTGCAATAGCTGCAAATTTCGCAAACTCCCACACCGCAAACAGCACGGACAAATGATGTTGTCACAGTGATGTGTGTATCCCATCCGTACACATATCAGTTAGCAGATGTGTACCCCTCCAATAAATATGGTTGCCGCTGCGAGTGATAACCTGGAGCTGAGTGACCTGGTCTTTGCACAAACGGAGAAGAAAACTAGACGAGTATAATACATCTGTTGTTTGTACCGATATTTCGAAAGGCACTGCCCTTCTTCATCAGGATGTTACAAGTAATGGTCTTTGGCTAATGGGACGTTACAATTTGAACGAAAACAATGTTTGCAATATGATACAGTAAAAGTGTTCTCTAGCAAGCTTCTCTATCTTCATTTGAACGATATCACCAGATATTTAACAGATATTCCTTCACTGCTAGTGAACAGCCTTGCACTTGTCGTTCAGTTAAAATAGTTACACGCTGATTAGATCCTTCATCAGGATCCAGTGCTTTAGATTTTTTTGTTACGTTGGTCTTTGCTGCAGCAATTTGGTCTTAGGCCACTTTGATATCATGGCGGCTCCGTTGGCCACTGAAACACCAGCTCGGTAGCGCGACTGTTTTTACCCTCTTGTACTACCGAAAGAATTTGTTTCAATCGCATTAGTTTTCCACGACTAGAGGTGTAACTGTATCACATATGGAAAAACCGGAAGCCAATATTCTGAATTTTGTGCACACGCAGCCCAAGCTCGGTCTTTGTATGGGAAATGACAACTAACGACATCGTAAAAATTGCAAAGCCACAAACCCGGCTAAAACGGACACAGTTTGCCCTCCGATTGCACAGAAAAGACGAGGACAACTGTACGTAGAGGTAAGTGAAGTTTATTCCCATACAAAGTTAATCGTATACCGAGCTTAGGCTGCCTGTGCTCAAAGTTCAAAATATTCGCTTCCGGTTTTGCCATATCTGATACAGTGTGGAAACTAATGCGATTGAAACAAATCTAATTAGTGAAAGTTAGTGAAAGTTACGCCTCTTTTATTGCTAATGTAAATAAACACTCTACGGCGTGGGAATATCTATGTACACGCCGAATTCAATCAACTATTCGGAAAGGAAACCATAGAAAAACTACTGTATTTATCTTAATTTAATGTTGGATTGTTTTGGCAAGTTTCGAGGATATGACGTTCGGGACAAATCCTTGTTTAGAATGGACGACTCATCTATCATTAAATCAGTGAAGTCAGAATACAGAGTTCGTTCTGCAGAAAAGATGACTCAATACTTGTTTGAAGCCATGTTCTTCAACAAATTCCCCTTCTTCTCGAAGGCAACTATCCATAAATAATCGTTTCACCGAAGCGATGGCGTTTGATTTGGGTGACTCGTATCCTTTAAGATTATGTACCAGTCAAATCGAAGCTTCAACATCCCTGCCGGGCAGACCCCGGGCATTTGACGCCTTTTCCTGCCCGCGGGAGGGAATTTTGTCATCTTACTCTTCCTGGAGGCGGGGCATTTGATCACCACTCATAGGGGATGGGGAATTTGATGGCTAGACTCAATTTCATGTTACGTTTCCACGTGGGTTGATAAGATTGCGAATAGTGGCAAATTGGGTCAGATTGGTTGAAAACCCCGGGGGGGGGGGGGGATTCCCATATGAAACAGACGGGGATGTTCGTCGTCTCGCTTAGGGGTGTAAATTTTGGATTTTGGTCTCGCCTAGGGTGTTCAGGGCAAAGCGCCAATATTTTAAGCCACCAAGGTCTCGTTTAGGGTTCCGGGAAGAAACACAGAATTACGCGAAGAGAAACTGAAGTCAAGTTTTCTTTTTAAGTTGTTTTTAGGGGTCAACATTTGCTTAAGCAACGCCCAGATTGGTCTCTTTTAGGGGTCACAAAAAGATTGAGCCACGCCCAGATGGTCTCCTTTAGGGGTTAAATTCAAAATTTCCGACGAGCATCCCCTTCTGTTCCATATGGGAGTCCCCCTCCCCCTCCCCCCCCCCCCCCCCCGATTGAAAACCAATGGCCTACACAAGCTTTGTTCATACCATTTTATATTATCTTTGAATACATAAATATATTAAATTGTATTTACAACATAAACAATAATGAAATGGTATATGAAATGAATCATATGAACTGCGAATATGAAATCAAGTGAAGCTATGATCTTCGCAGTTATGAACGCAATTTTTACAATTGCGTAGAGAAGCCTGAAAAATTTAGGACTTCAACGGGGTTTGAACCCGTGACCTCGCAATTCCGGTGCGACGCTTTAACCAACTGATCTATGAAGCCACTGACTTTGGGAGCTGGTCATTGGTGGGTTCTAATGGTCCCGTGAGGAATGAATCAATGATGAAATGGTATATGAAATGAATCATATGAACTGCGGATATGAAATCAAGTGAAGCGTCGCACCGGAATCGCGAGGTCACGGGTTCAAACCCCGTTGAAGTCCCGAATTTTTCAGGCTTCTCTACGCAATTGTAAAAATTGCGTTCATAACTGCGAAGGCACTTACGCTTTAGGCTCTACATTCTTTTTAACACTCTGTAACTCACTCAAATATGTATTTCTTGTCACTTAATCATATTTAATTATGCATGTTTCGCCTAGTTGTTATATAAGTCCTAACGGTTTTTCAAATATTTCGTAACTGACGATGATGTTTGTAACATCGAAACATGTCTTCGAAATTAAAAGATGTCGTAACTTTCTTAAAGATAACAATTTTTATTTAACTTTATATATGTAGATATTTATCTTATTTCTATTTTTAATTTAATGTATAGTAATGCAAGGCTGCTGCCTAAGAAAATTTTAAAAGAGGCCCTCAGAGCTAAACGCAGAGAACTTAGGAGCCCAACATACAGTACATGTATGAAGTGAAAGGTGTTGCTGTGAAAAATTAAGGCGCCCAGAGCTATTCTTTGGGAGCCCCAGGCTACCGGGCTCCTGTTAGGCAACAGCCTTGGTAATGGTTTATAGTTTAATTAACTTATTGTTACGCGCATGTGATCCTATTCATATGTTAACGCGCGCCAGGAGCCCATCACCTGGAGCGTGCAACTTACCTATTTTCGTGCAACGGCGTTTTCACAAGTAAGGTTATTTTTAGATACGCCTTTCCCGCGAATTAGTTTTCAAAAGCCAATCAGAAGCGGTGCATAATTAATAATAAACTGTTATTAATTATGCACCGCTTCTGATTGGCTTTTGAAAACTAATTCGCGGGAAAGGCGTATCTAAAAATAACCTTACTTGTGAAAACGCCGTTTCACAGACGCTGTATGGAAGTTGCACGCTCCGGGTGATGGGCTCCTGCGCGCTCGTTATAAATAATAAAGGTTGATTGATTGATTGATTGATTGATTGAACAAGAAGTAGTTTTAAAACTCGTCAAAAAAAATCTGACAGCGATCCATTGTCAACGGACCAATCCGATTTCCCGTTGCTGGTGTAACGGGAGACGCTGAACGCGTCAGTTACAGAAGAGCCTGCGGTCACTGTATCTTTGCCGCTCAATCACCATTCTCCCCTCGGCTCGCTTGCGCAGTCTATTTAACAATTAGTCCCGTAGCCCGCAAGGGCTATGGGTCAATGGCTCATGAGGCGAAGCCGAATGGGCCATTGACCCGTGTCCCTTGGGGGCGAAGGGTCTAATTGTTTTAGTATCACCCAACTAGTCGGACAGGGTTTCGGGGTACTATCATTTGACACAACTTGTGGCACAACGTTTTCAGATATGTGTAATAATTTAACGGGTGTTATTATGATATTTTGAATTGTGAGGTACGCTCGAGGTGGACACAAATGCTAGTCTAAACGCTGGAAATTATGTATCGGTCAAATCGAAGCTTCAATATCCCTCCCTGGCAACCCTCGGGCATTTGACTTTTTTTGAAAACTATTGTTCGGGCCGAAATCCCGGGATGAGTCATTTGGTACGACGCTCCAGCGCCATGTCTGGAGGTACTGCGTTTTTTTCTCTTGTTCAAACATTCCGTCAGTGCATGCATAAATGTTCGGGCTCTCCGATACCTAGCCTATACCAAAAAAATCAACATGCTGGTTTTTTTTTTTTTTTTAACCAGGAATTGACATTTCACTTGATTGTACAGGCATAAACGTAACGTAAGAACCGTGCGTATCTGGTCTTCTCGAAACAGAGTGAGGGATGGTTTCATGGAGACTGGGACGCCTAAATGCTCTGCTGTAAACAAGGCAGTTCACTAGTGAAGTTGTCTCTCTGGCCTGAATTCCAGCACCTACCGACACAATTTGGGCAAGTTTTGAAAGCTATAAATTTCAATCGATGCCGTATTTTGCTGGTAGGACTGGTTGGCCCGACACTTATAAAAAAATCTGTGACATGAGAATTGAGGTTGTTCCCTTGTCATGGAATGGCAGAATTACCCAGAATTCTTTTTGGGCATGAACGAGGCAACTCTGGCCCTCATCAAATGGCTGAAGCGCGGCCGGAGGAAAAAGTGTGTGTGCTGTTAACGTAGACTTTTGATTTCTGAACTATCATAGAAAAATTGCGACAAAGTAGTGCTTTCAATTCACTGTAATCCTCGTGTCAAAGAAAATAATGATGTAATAATTGGCAGCCATGGACAGCTGTTTCGGCCTTTTGGGCCTCGTCAGCATGGCATAGCTAACACACCAAGCTGGTGTTTTTAGCACCCCTTTTAGCACCCACATGTATGACATGTGAAGCTGCCACTTAAGGGTGCTAAAACACTCGTCTACTATGTTAGCTACGCCATGCTGATGAGGCCCAAAAGGCCGAAACAGCTGTCCATGGCTGCTAATTGACCGGGTGAAATGGTTGTGCGCATGCGTGATGTTTTGGCCACACTGGGTTGTTCAAAACTGGGTTGGTGTTAGCGTGTGTCACCTTATTGTTGTTCCCTCTATTAACTATGACCGCTCGTACCAATTGACCATTCTTCAGAATGGGGGCCGAAAATTAAAAAAAAGTTAAGATTAAAAACTAATACCACATTTTGAAAGAGCACCTTTACTTTAGTAACCCTGTAAAGTTTCAGCATATTAGGTGTCGCTATATCAGCTGAGAAAATGTAAGTTTAAAAAGGGAAATTTACAGACTTTTGTATGATTGGGGGTATGTACGCTCCAGTCATTCAAACGTCTGTAAATTTGGCAAAATTTCAACTTACATTTTCTGAGTTGATATAGCAACACCTAATACGCTGAAACTTTACAGGGTTACTAAAGTAAAGGTGCTCTTTCTATTTCTCGTATCATTTTTTTCATTAAGTTCCATTTGAACTCAGTCAAATCTGTTGCCGCCATTTTTGAGAAGGGTCTAATTATTTTCAGGGTACTTCGGTCATATTGTACGACGCGAACGGGATTGAATAACCACAAAAAACTTGCATCTTATTGTAGCAACAACGTTCCATACCACAGATTCATGTTACATCTCTGTTAAACAATTTTTTCTTATTAAATGAATTTTACGATTTGGCCTTTTGTATTGATAATAATGATAATCACATCACGTTTAAAATCGAGCATGTAGTTTATTTGCCGTGTTTCCCTCGTAGCATCATTTGCACCATCGCTCCGCTCGGGCGCAAATGATGCTATACTCGGGCCACAAATAAGCTTTATGTCCCGCAAAAGTAATGTGATTGTCCTATTCACAGGAATTCAAAAATTAGTGATCCAGTGAGCCGTGAAGGTCATTGTACATCGGGAAAAAGCATAGTGCGCTTCAGGAATGGGATTATTTTTGCTTTGATTAATAGGGAAAGATTGAAAAGGTAACAACTTTTTCATCGAATGATATTGGCACTTGACGGAGTCACTGATCTCAGCATAGAAGCAGAGGTGGATGCAGCACAGTCACCAACGTCGTTCCCAGGGTCTCTCTTCTCTGCCCCATTATCGTTGTCTTTTTCTCAACGACAATGGAGGCAGAGCAGGGAGACCCTGGGAACGAGGTTGGACGGTCACCAGCGTTCACTTCCTCGGGCGCACGGTAAGTCCTGTAATTTGTACAGTCGAAGCAGTCGAAGAAACTGTGGTGCTGCGTCGGTGGGAGAGTGAAACATGAAAATTTGGTTTTATCAAACGTGACGATAAAGGTCGAATTACCACCGAGAACGATTTGGAA
This sequence comes from Montipora capricornis, assembly GCF_036669925.1. Classification (NCBI taxonomy): domain Eukaryota; kingdom Metazoa; phylum Cnidaria; class Anthozoa; order Scleractinia; family Acroporidae; genus Montipora; species Montipora capricornis. The sequence continues at coordinate 36,188,234 of NC_090896.1, forward strand.
AGCTGACGTTTCGAGCTTTAGCCTTTCGTCAGAGCTCTGACGAAGGGCTAACGCTTAAAACATGAAGGAAGGGTTATGTTTTTGCAAACGTTGGCCGTGTAACACTTATATTTCAACAGACTTAACTATTAGAGCTCGAGGGTAAAAAAGTAGTGGTAGTGGTAGTAAAAATCTAGTGGTAGAAAACTGTCACTTCACGTTACCGTCCAATAGTTAAGTCTGCTCAAAACGTTAGCTTTCCAAATCGTTCACCGTGGTAATGCGACCTTTATCAACACGTTTGATAAAACCAAATTTTCAATAGCCAACACGTCTGAATTCTTCCCAACCCGCGACCTCCTTATCACTCAACGGAACGGAGCACTCAGCTCAGACACAACTGAGACTACAACTGTGTTTTGTTCCTGCACCACATGCATTGCAATATCTGAAACCTTTCCTAAGTCTTCCGCCGGCCGTCGCCATCCTGACCCTCAGTTTCCCGCCACTTGAGGCAGTGTTTACACGAACGCAAGGAAAGGTTACGATTTATACAAACGTTGGCCGTGTAGCACTTATTATTTAAACAGAGTTAACTGATTAGAGTGTAATGTGTAGAGCTAGATTTTATAAAACGTAACCTTTCCTTGTACTTGTACATGTTCATTGCCGTGACTTTAACATCTTCAGTTCCCACGGCCTGTTCCCGTCTGACCTTGTAGCTCAGTCGGTAGAGCGGCGGAGATCTAACCCGAAGGTCGTGGGTTCAATTCCCACCCTGGTCAGAGTTTTCCTCTGTCCTTGCGTGGGCCCATTTCCATCAGTAGGGCTAACGCTCACATGGTTCATATTGGAGAGAAAATCTAGCTCTACATGTTACACTCCTCTATTCAGTTAACTATGTTTACACGAACGCAGTTTCATTTGTAACCACATCGTTTTCGATGCGGTTACGCTTTCTGTTTACACGCCACTGATCGAGATCGTTGGCGAAACCCGGTCGATTTGAAAGCGCTAATAATAATAATAATAAAAATAATAATAATAATAATAATAAAAATAATAATAATAATAGACGGATACAACGTCTGGACGAATATAATTATGGCAGACGGTTTTATTGCTATTCAGACAAATTTAATTCCTTACATTAATTTCGTCTCGATTTTTTCCGTCTGAAATTCGACATATAAACTTGGCCCTTGCGTGGAGAACTGAAACGTATTCGTCTCCATTATCTATTCGGTTCTGCGGAGAACAAGCATGCGACAGCGGGGACGCGAGTGTTCGAGAGCTCTCTTTTCTTGGGTACCCTGTGCAGCTGCGGACCTTGACCTCCTTTCCAGTTCCAGTCCTATTCACAATTTGTCATATCACGATTTTGAGACTTTCGTGACAGTCTGCATGGCTTCTCTTTTCCATCGCACGGCCTCGAAATGGGCTTCGTTTCAACATCTGAGATATTTTCCCCATGGCAAAAAGACACCAGCTCTTTCGGCGTTCTTTAGCTCCTCTTCTAGGCTGAGCGCAATTAAAAATGTTATGGTGATTGGTAGTGGCCTGATGGGGGCCGGAATCGCACAGGTGAGATCAAGTTTAACCCATTGACGAGTAAAATTAAATCGTCTGGCGTTAGACAGAGTAAAATACTAAGTATGGCCGGTTTGGGTGTCCAAGGGTTAAATGGGACATAATTTTTCAGTGAGTGATTAACCCATTGACTCCTGGGGGTTCCCCATTGACGAGTAAAATCGTCCGGCCGGATTAGGCGTGAAAGGATTATCTTGTTCACTTTTAGGTAGTTTTCTAAAAGATTTTTAATCCACCTTGGCAAGTTGAAATTTTAAGAAAAAGTTTTCGAAGGACTTGTTCAATGTATCATTTCAAAGTTTTTGCCTAGTAATTCAATGTATTACGCTTAGTTTTTGCCTAGTAACCTCGCCTGTAAGGATGACTGAATGGGCAGAAACTCTGGTTCATAGCTGGGGTTTTTTTGGGTGAAAAAAATTTTCTTATTTGGATGTAACATATCTAATGAATGCAGATTTTATCTTTTTTTCTCCCATATTTAGGCATAAAATTGATAATAAAATTGGTGTCCTAAAATCCTCAGGTTTGTTTCCAGGAAAAGAGTTGCAAGTTACACACTTCAAGGTCATGTGCCTCAAAGTGGGAGATAGGCCATTAATTATCCCTTTTCCTTCAGAGAGTGAGATTTAAGACCTGGCCGAACGGATCCAACATGTTGGTGCAACATCATTTGGTCTCCATGTTGCATTTGTTTGGCCACCTTGTTTGACACTTTTCAACATTGTCCAATAATGTTGGATGATGTTGGATCCATCTGACCAGGCCCTCTTAGTGTCTAATGCCAAATGATTGCACTTCTGTCTTGTCGATGGGGCCCCTTCCAATTCATGGGTGAATGGGTGCCCAACATTTTCTTTTAATTCCTCTCAAAAACAATGTCCCCTTTGAGCTTGGTAACAACAGCACTGTCCTAGTTTGCTGCTTCAAGGACCAAAATACATCTGGCACGATTTGAAGAAACTGCATGGAGATGATGATAGATTTTTATATGAGTGGGAAACCAGAAGGAAAACCTCTTGATGCAAAGTTGAAAACCAATAATCTGAGCCCATGGCTAACCAGTGTTGTATTGCCTGGTCAAGGAACTCAATCCAGGTGCCTTTGATGGGAGTTAAGGGGAGTCTGGCAACTATGTTATTGTTGCTCTGCATTTTATTAATAACTCATCACTATTCTTGGTTTGCACGTGACGTCACAAAAAAATACAAAACTAAAGAGCCTTTTGAGTTTTTATCTTGATCAGCTACAATAGGTTTTAAAAATATATCTGTTTGCATGTTTTCAGCTCAGTACCGTGCTTTGTTTTGAAAGTAGAGCAGTTTAAATTTCAGAGTTTTTCACAGTGCGTGACATTTTGAACATGCCAGTTGCATAAAAACATTCAGTTGATTTCCCTCGTGTTTTTGTGGCCTAAACAGCCAACATACTAGGACACGTGGCTATATGAATGTTTGCTAGCTCATTATACAGCAGAAAGTGTTAAGACAGCCAAACTAAATTCCAGATGTTTCTACAGGTTTCCGGCCGCCATGTTGGTGTACTTCAGCAGTACACCAACATGGCGCCCCCATTACTAAACTCTACAAATTTGAGTAATAAAATTTGCCGAATAACTCAAGTACGGAATATCACACAGCCCAGATACTTGGACCCGTTCTTTATTTATTCCTTTTCTATAACATTTCCATTTCTTGACTCAGTTTCTTAAATGGTAAGCGATTTATGTTTTCACTTGCATGACATTCAACCCAAGAATTGTACCCGTAAAAGAAGGGAGTACCCATTTTGTTTTGGTATAGGATCCCTTTACCCATTGACTCCTGAACATCTGCCCCCTTACTGACGAGTAAAATTGTATTGTGTTATACGGCATAAAATCCATTAATTCTCACTCACTCCTCGGGGGTCAAGGTGTTAAGGGTTTTAATATTACTATTAAAACCCTTGTTAAGGTTTTGTCAGATGATTTTTTTAAAAGTATTAATTTTGTCAAAATTCTTTTTGTCAGGTTGCAGCAGCCACAAATCACCAAGTAACAATGGTGGATCAGACAAATGCAATCTTGACAAAATCATTGAGGTCCATTGAGAAAAACTTGGGTAGAGTTGCAAAGAAAAAGTTTCAGGATGATGCGGAGGTAGATGATATCTTTTAGAACATAATTTGCCTTATAAATATGTCCAAAAAATAGGTTTTAGTATTATCAATGGCTTCAAATTAGCCAGCATCTATGACACCATCTTAACCCCCTCGAAAGCATTATAGAACCCTTCTTAACATTCAAATTTGCATTGTGGCTGACGAAGTTTGGTGGATCCGAATCAAATATGCCACTTTTAAGTTTTTAATTGCGCTCTGAGTACTGAGATTTTTATATTTTTTTATAGTTTCAAATTATTATCTTTTGATTTTGGATAATATAACCACAGCTCCTCTAATAACTTTCTCTCAGATTGTTGAAATATCAATCAATGCCAGCAGTTCTCTTCCATGCTTTTTAAAGGCATGTTTTTATATTTCTTTTTTTATAGTCTGCAAATAAGTTTGTCAATGATGCTCTATCAAGAATCACAGTAACGACAGAGCCCAAAACTGCCATTCCTGACACAGACTTGCTTATAGAAGCCATTGTGGAAAACATGCGTGTCAAGCACAAGCTTTTCTCGGATCTTGACAAGGCTGCACCCAGGTGATGGTCTTAAAACCACCCCACTGACATGAAAATATTTATGGTTTGGAAAAGCTAGAATCCAGAACACGGAACCAGAACTGGATCCGGAACCGGCACTGGAATAAGAACAAGAAAAGTGTTGATGATATCCAGTTGTTTTATTTCAGCCAAAAAAGTACACACTTTAAGGGCCCACAGACTGATTTTTCGCACGTTGCTAAGGAAGTGAAATGTTACTTCCGGTAACTGACTTCGTCATATCATGAGCTGACAAGAAAACCCACTCATAAGCAAAAGTCACCGTACAACTGTTGTTTCCATCGAAGGTTTTTCTTCGCACTTCCTCGCGCTCGTTCTCAGATCAACTGCGCATGCGTACACGAACTGACTTCCAGTTTGAGAAAAAGCTAATTACAATTTCCGGCGGTCTTTAAATTGAATTATTTTTTTTTCATGGCACGTTTCATCCCCAAATACAGAATTAGCTAAGCATTGATTTTTTAAAATCATTTTTTTTGAAAAAGTTATGGGTATTTCAGTATCATTTATGTCTTTAAAAAGAACATTTTTCAAAATAAAAAGACAACCATGCTTGGCTGGATGAAAAAACGAATACAAATTATCAAACCATCGATTAAATACCCAAATTGCATAGCACGGAGACAAATTTTGAGTTTTCTTTTATTGGTCACGTGACCATGGGCGTGGTATGATGACGTCAGATTTAGGGTCATTGGCTTACAAAAGTTGGAAACTGACCAAAATAATGCCAAATTCTCCCCAATTACTTAACCATTACATCCTTAGCAACGCACCCTAAAAAATACGTCTGCTCAGTGGGCCCTTAACCCTTTAACTCCCAATAGTGCCACAGGGCTGAAAGGGTTAACAACAGCTAGATTCACCCAAAAACTATGTCCCCATTAAACTGCGTGAGAAATGGAGGGTTTTCTTGGATACCAATACTGCTAATATATGTCCAGTCTTAGAATAAATTGCAAATTTATTTAAAGTGGTTGTTTCATTATGCACCAACCAAATACATGTTACTAGCCCTAAAGACAGTAAATTAAATAAAAGAAATATTGTTTAAATATAGAAGCGAAGGTATGCAGCAAAGAATTGTTTTAAGTGCTTTCCCTTAGCCAGTAGTGTCTTCAAGAATGAAGCTTTTATTTAGACGCCTAACTCTACACACAATTGATGCAGCTGCATTGAAATATTCCAGCTAGTTAGTTTACTTTTATTTTCAGCCATGCCATTTTTGCATCCAACACATCTTCATTACCTATCGGAGAAATTGCTAGTGTTACGAATAGAAAGGACAGGTTTGGTGGACTCCACTTCTTTAATCCAGTGCCTATGATGAAATTGGTTGAGGTATGCATAAGTTAGACTGTGAGCAGTACCTATTTCAATTCACTGCTTAGTTGGTTGACAGGCAGGAGAACAAAAAAATGGCCATGCAAAAATTCTGGATTTGAGGAGGAGCTTGCCCCACTTAGAATTAAGATTTCGCTTGGCCATTTTTTATCATGTCTGTCTTCTTTATACACTGGACTAACCTAAGCAGCAGAGAGGGAGTGCTTGTAGTCTAATGCACAAGTAAGAATTTTGGATAACCTGTGTTTCACTAAACATAATTTCCAAATTTCCAATTTGAAAACTTTGTGTAATTTATTCTTAGCAACTGAAACATCTTGCAGTAGGACCCTTGGAGTGCTTTCCATTACATAATATCCACAGCAGAGTTGTATGTAGGGTTGGGAAACTGGCAAAGTCTGCTAGCTATTTTGCAAGGGTTCACCATCATTTCTCATTATCTTGAAGTAGGGGTTTGCCCAAAACAGATATTACAAGTGCCAAATCTTTAGGTCCGTGTGAGAAAGGTCAGTAATGACAGACACTGACAGGACAAAAACTACCTCCTGACCTATTCTGAGACCCAAGGAGTATGTGAGAACGCAGACCCACTGCAAGGATCTCATTCCAAGGGTTTTTCCCCAAGAATGATCCTGTTGGTAAAGAGTTCCCTAGGCTAAGGGCAGGGACAACTTTTGGCGTACATTTCAGAAAACAACTGACACCAGAATCATGTGTCTTCTAGGATCTTCCTGGAAATAATTTATTTTCATGTAACCACTCTCTGTGTAGTATCATTCAATGGGAATGCTTTTTGTTTCACAGGTTGTACGGATCCCAGAAACAACAGATGAAACATATGACGCTTTGTTCCAGTTTAGCAAAGAGCTTGGCAAAGTACCAGTAGCTTGTAAGGTTAGATTTTCAGTACTGATACATATGTTATTTATATATCATCCTATTATGCTCAATTGACTTGTGTCCGAATTTAGAACTGTTTAGAAGGTTTTGCAATAGACTGCTATGTTAAGAAAGTAGGGGGTATCCAAATTTAGAGCTGTTTAGGAGGTTTTGCAATAGACCGCTCTGTTAAGAAAGTAGGGGAGATCTTTTTTTTATCGTCATTGATTTGGGAATCTGATTGCTCATAACAGGGTTTCAAACTTTTTTGACCTTCAAATTACTTGTATTTCAGATGTCCTGCCACCGAGTCACAGAAAATTTTAGAAGACTTTCCCCTTTCCAAATTGAACTGATTATGTTGCAAGTTTCTGTATTATAAATGTCCTTTATTATATATACCATATTTAAACTAGATGGGAAAAAAAACAGCTCATGGGGGTAAGTCCAGTAAACCAGGTTCATCATTAAGGGTTCGTACGGTTGACCCTATTCCGGAATAAGAAAACAGTATGTGTGGCGTTTTGAAGCAACTTATGAGGATAATGTTTTGTAAAAAAGCAGTTTAGCAGGTGTTTGAAAAGTATTTTAATGTTAATCATAACCATTACAATTTTCTCAAATTTGATTGGTGCATTAACTGCTTTATTTTTCACTAATTATTGTGTAGGGTTGAAATCGGACAGTGAAATCGGACAGTTGGCTGTAATCTGACACCTGTAATCGGACAGTTACATCAGCCAATCATATTAAGTGCACTCAGCTTAATCCACCAATCACAGAATTTATCACTGAATCGTAGCAAGTTAACCACTTACCCTACCAAACTGGGGATTTTTCAAAATATACAAATTTGTAACATAAGACAGTGAAAAAAGGAATTCATTAATTTTGTTTTCTCAGAAATTGTCATGGTTATGATTAATTGGTAACAGGACTTTGTGTCGTCCAATTCACTCTGTAATCATACTCGTGATTAAACAAATCAGACTCCTGCTACATGGTCATCCGATTTTGTTAATCACTCGTATGATTACAGACCAAATCCACTCAGTCCCATTACCATTATGAATCTCCATAAAAACGCAGGATTTCTAACTTCCATTTCATGTATAAATTAAAGTATTCCTATTCCAGAATACCGTCAATCAAATGCACCCTACGTAAGATATGATCATCTGGGTGAGTGTAGCCCTGAGAAGAACTGTTTAAGATAACTGACTGATGTTTTGACAACCTGAGTGGAAGTCATCTTCAGAGTCAATTGTTTTACTTGACGAAACGTTGAGGTCGCCAAAACATTAGTCAATGTTCTCCTGAACAGTCCTTGTAAGGACTCTACTTTGACCTGCATGATCATGCAGTATACTTCACTGAAATTACGATATGACTCCTGGATGCAAACCATTTACTATTAAACTACTTTCAGTTGACACTGCAAGGACTAATCTTGTTATAATGTCACGACAACAACGACTTTATTACCCTTTTTCTAAGAAAACAATAATATTACAATAAAAAAACTGAAATTATAAAAAGAGTAATTGCTGTCTTCATAACTGTGAATGTTAACAAAAGTACATGTAGGAAGCCAAAGTAAAAAAGATTACATGATAAATAATAATAAATGATAAATGATATGGAAATACTTGGAAGAAAACGTTTTATTCCCAAAGGGTTTGGATGGGCCTCTTTAGCTTGTACGTTTTGTTTCCCCATTTCAGACCACGTGATGTTCCCAAGGAAATTTTCTTTTTGTCTTTACATAAGTTACGCATACATATGCACGTGCTGAAGACGACATTTGGATAAAACTGTTCCCTGGAGTAACATCACGTGGTCTGAAATGGGAAAACAAAACGTACAAGCTAAGGAGTTCCATTGAACCTATTCTCGTCTTTTACAGGATACACCTGGCTTTATTGTCAATCGCTTACTTGTTCCATACCTGTTGGAGGCCATTAAGATGCTAGAGAGAGGTAAGATGGAAAGCTTAAGTTTTATTTATTTCATAGTTTTTTTCTAGCGGTCTCACCGTCTTTGAACGTGAGGAGCAGTATTTTCCATCGGCCATGTCATGCTTCACATCCTTTTGCTTGTATCCAAAATCCTTTTTTTTTTTGGTCTTTATTCGTGCGCCTTCTTCCAAAGTGGCCCCCGTTTTAGTTTTTGTTTGCTTGCAAATTAGCCCATAAGTTAACCCTTGAACGAGGCAACAAGGGCTAATTTGCAAGCAAAGAAAAGAATGTTCTAAAATAACCACATTAATTAGCAAATTAAGCATAGTTATGAATTAAGCAAAGAGCAATCTATTAATATTATGATGATGATGTAGGGGATGCTACAGCCAAGGATATTGACATTGCCATGAAGCTTGGTGCAGGTAAGAATATTGGCGTAATCAATGTTCAAATGTGGTTGAAATTATTATTATTTTTAATAATCCCGCGTCGAATTCACCTTGAAGACATGTATTGCCAAATATCACGCTACTTGCTCAGAGCAGATGAGGAAAAACAGAATTCTTTTTTTTTTGCTATGGAAATGAATGACTGAGATGGAAATCCTGGTAGATGAAATGAAAAGAGAATATTTTTTTCAATGGTGACTCGGGGATACTCAGAAAAACTCCGAATGCTCATTTGCAGGAGTCTTCGGAACCTACGACCTTCCGACTACTTGTTCGGACGTTCTACCACTGTTAACCCCGGTGGATGAGACAAAGAGATTTTTTATCGCTTGTGACTCTGGGATACTCGGAAAAAATCCCATTGCTTCTTCGCAGGAGTCGAACCGACGACCTTCTAATGAATAGTCTGGATGTCGTTTACGAGGTTAACTGCTTTCATGCTGCTGTAGAAAGACGCAATTCTTTGACTTTTAAGAGAGGTTGACCTATTGCGCATGCGCACTACAAAAGTTGTCCCACAATGAACGCATACAGCCCTCCTTCAAATTGCACGTTCTACCTTCGTTCGATAAAAGGGCCTTTGCCGTCATTGGCACGTGAGATCAAATGGTCTTGCGCGGAATCGCCATCAATAGATTTCGGAGGCATAATCTTTGGAAACCTGTGGCAGTTGGTAGCCGAATGCACCGACGCCCTAGAATATTGAGGAAAATGGAGGTGTTCGATAACTAGCAGCTCGATGATTTCATTGTGGCGCTATAAATTAATTGCAATAAGATGCAGATACGGTTTCCTGATAGCCGCTTTTATTTTAGTAGGAAAAAAAAATAATTTTCGGTGAAAATTTATGGCTAGTGGTACCGCTTTTTGAGACTCTTCTTATTACGTAATAAACCAAAACATAACAGTTTCAGATTTCGGAAGGAGATTTTAATTTTTTAAATGAATGCTATTTCTCAAAGTCGAATTGTTACGTACAATTTCAAACTTGACGATGAACGGTGAGAAAATCACATGCTGCAAGCTAGTCTGGCTTTAAACGCTGACAAATATCCAAAATCCCATGAGTATTCAATGAGACATTTCATACCAGCGCAACGCGAACACAATAGAGAGGTTTCGCTCCAGTGCCCAGCAGCCATATTTGCATACTAAAACAAAAGGACGAATTTTCATAAATAATTTACGATGGCCACCATGTTGGATTTGCTATTATCATGCAAATTTGCTACACACTTCTAGCTGAGGGGGCAAACAACACAAGTTCGAGAGGTTATAATGAACATCTTAGCTAAACAGATGATTTGTTTCACGTTCATTGAATGTTTATCACTCAAGTAGTAAAATAGAATGATTACACAAGTTACTTCGATGTTTTTTAGTGAAAAATAAGCAGATAACGAAGTACAAAGTCAAAATGTCGGAGGCCATCAAAAGATATAAAAATATCATAAAAGGAACGTACTTCTAAATTCTAAGATGTACTTTTAGCAATGTTATTTCAATATTTCGACGAGCCGATTTTCCGCAAATTTGCCTTTATTCCAATGTTTGCCCCCTAGCATAACACATGGCTAATTTGCTTGACAATTTGAAAACCAACATGGCGGCTATCGTGAATAAGGGCTATTCCCAAAAGAAATTTCAATCATCCAACAAGGCCACCGTGACGTCATGCGAAAACCTTTTATATTTTCTCTATCTCGCTACAGTTTGTGAATCTGAGACCCCCCCCCCCCCAATTTTTGTTGAGAAAATGAATGCGCACGCTTTTGCCTGTGTCTTACGTCAGAGAATGTCAAAACACATTTAGTGAATGGAATTGTTAGCTGTTGATTTATAGGAAGTACACTGTAGAAGAAATTTTAACAACTGTAAACGGTTGTAAACAGTTTTGTTGGAATTGCTTGTAACCACAAGCCTCTTGTGGGAATTAGTTGACGGGGCGAGCGTGACTAAATAAATTTCTTTTACTTTCTTACGAAATATAAACGAGTTTTCGAAGATACTTTTGCCTTAACCTAAAACACATCCGAAGACTCTGAGTATATTGCGAAGCACTGATTAGTAGTGGTTTGTGCATTACATGTTCCATCTTTTTCTCTGGGAACTTTTTACCGTCCAAAATAAGCCAATTTGTGGTTCTAGAGGAACCCGGCAGAAGTGGTGGCTTTAGCCGACAAAAATTGTTAATTAATTATCATTCAGTCCGTGGAAGAAATTAAGAACGAAAAACTTCGATTCGGGTAGAAAATGTAACGAGCTTTTTAAAGGAATGGATACTGAGCTACATAAACATGAAGGATCCAAGAATTGCGTGATGAACAAGCTATAAAAATACTGCGGGTATCCTTAAAACGTGCCGAGGAAAAACGCGGCGAAAGCTGTGCACGACCTAAAACCAACACTGAAGCCGAAAATAGGTAGAAAGTCCTCTGGTGCGATTCGCAACCGCAGCTAACCCAGAAACGACGAGAACATACCAGCGTGGTTTTGCGTAGCCAAAATATGGCGGGAAATTGACGTAAGGAAATTAATTAGATTGACATAAAAGATTCACCCTTATAGGACCTCGTTAAATGATCGTTTGGAAATTGTACAGCAAAGAAACTAATTTGCGAGGATGTTTTTGTGAAAAACATGGGAAAGTCCACACCATCGCTTAGACTTGAGCGTGCTTTGTTGTGTGCGAAAACAAGAGTCACTCGATTCGAGTCCGATGTTGGAAAGGCAGCCGGCTGGAGGAAACGCCAACTGCAAGCGGAGAATGGCTTGCTAAGATCGTTTCGTCGACTGGAAGCTTTTTGGTCGAAGTCTTTAGAGGTACAGGATCGTCTAAGCCTTCAGCTTTCTCTTTGTGATGAAAAAACGTTAAGTTTAGAAGCCCAAATGCTGGTGTTTGAGAAAAAAGTATCTGCTTTGGCAAAAGTTGCACAGGACTTAGAAGACAAAAAGATGGCTTTGAAATCACAATTTCTTAGAAGAGAGAAGAGCAGTTATGAATTGGAACCTGGGTTTGAAACCACTGGGAAACTAATGCAATCACATGAAACCGAACCTGCGGCCACAAAGGGAGTTTTGAAAAGCGAGAAGATGCTTTTCCAAGAAGAAACCGCCAAGTCAACCCGAAATAGTTCGCAAGTATCGGCTACTTCAACCGAAAGTAAGAGAAGCAAAGAGCGAAGAAAGGAGGAAAACCTTGATATCCTTAATTTCATCGAAAGTCGTAAAGTCGAAGTTTCCGCTTTTGGCAAGAAAACAATCGAGGATAAAGAAAGCTGTCACAATTTTGGGCACATGAGACTAGAAGAGATAGCTCAAAAAGAAAGGAATGTAGCGAAGGAACTGGAATATAGCGAAGGAAGGCCGGACTGTGACATTGTGCAAAATACGTTATCTTGTAGCGGATTTATTGAAACGAGTATTCGGAACCGACGAAGGTACAAACCAGTTTCGGATAATTTAAATCGTGTATGCAAGACACACAATGACACACAATTTTTGTACGACTTGACCAGTATGCGAAATGATTTTGGGGATAACTACCAAGGGAGTAACCTCAGCACCACGTTTATTAGTTTTAATGAGAGCGATGTCAGAAACGAATTAGCGAGGAACGAAACTCAATTTGCGACTACGCTGAGTGAATTAAAGAAAGGCGTAAAGAAAAGAGATTCTGAGGTAGGTAAGATCGTTCCAGTGCTTGGTGGATCGTTTGACGAGGAACAAGCCACTCAGCAAGATGATAATTTCGTGGATACGTTCAGAGAAAATTCTGTGGTTGAAACAGAAAATTTTCAGAGACTTTTTGCGCACTTGGAGGCAAAGTCCGACAGCTGCTGCAAAGAAGGGGATTTGTTCGAGTTAGATTTTATGAGGTTGCGCGCAAACATTTCTCTACTGCAAAGCTATGTTAACCTTTTTGTAGACGAGAAAAGACAGTTACTAGGAGAATTAAGCGAAAGGAAGCAAAACGATGACACTGCTCGTAGAATAGTTGATAACACGAGTGAGAAGCCCTTTTCATCTGCATCTTTTAACAGTGAAGTCGAAAAGCGAGAAGAAACTGTGCAGATTTATGGAGCTTTGCTCGATACTTTAAATGATGTCTTCAGGTGCGAACTTTGCCGCAAACTTCAGAGTTCTGAATCAGATGTGGATGTTGAGTTTTCAGGCATCAACAAAACTGAAAAAATCCATGAAAACCCTGCGAAATTGCGGACAGACTGGGTTTCTGTTCTCGAAAGTTATTTGAACAAATTAACCCCGAAGCGAAGCAAGTTATTATTTGAAGCAGAAGGAATAAAGAGATGCGACCCAGCAGACCAAGAGAATTTTATGTCAAGTTGCTTTGGAAATGCTGAAGTATCGAAAGGAAACGGCCTAGGTTTTCCCGAAGATTTTGGAGGCGAAATCAAGAAACTTTGGGATATCGCTAGAGATTTGCAAACAAAATATACCACCTGCAAGACTGAACTTGAACGTCAACGGAAACTGATATCCAGAGTTGTTACGCGCGAGGAATCCACGACGCGCTCGGTACATGACATCACACGCGAGTTTTTGTTGAAGTTGAAGGCACTTTTGGAGAATTAATGACGTGACGCAATGATAAAAACACTCATCGAAGGACAAAAGGTTGTAGAGTTTTGCTCAGGAATGCGGCTGGGAGAGCGCAAGCCTCGAAAAGTTAATTTTGACGAAACAGAAGGCCTCTTCTCTTGTGAATTCAAAGGAGTACGGGAAATTTCAACAAAACAATAGGGTTGCATAAACAGTATCAGCAAATCGGTGGAGCTCATTGCAAAAGAACGCAACAGACGTACAAACGATAAGCATATTTACAATTCTTTTCAATTGACACAGATTACCGCTGTGGCTCATAAAAGAATTAGAATAAACGGTAATGGTTAAGCTTAACTTGTGGGGTATAATAAACAGAGTGAATAAGTCAAAGAAGGCGTGAAAAGATATTCAACTCTTTTACATAAAGTATTTTTTTGAGGAGGTTGAACAGCCGTCCTTGGGGAACAGGTTGCAGAGATAGAAAGCGTTAATTAAGCCATAGGCGATTTGTAACGCGCCAATAGGAAAGCGGCGGTTTGAGTGTGTTCAGAGTGGCAAGGCGTGGATTTCTGCAGATACCATCGCGTTTGTTGACACCGACAGAAGACGCGCACAATGTCGACTCAACTAAGCGAGGATCAAGTTGAAAGTGGTTTGGATGAAGAAGCTGCAGAATCCAGTCACCAGTGTGAAAATCAACAAGTACACTTTGATGAAGAGAAAGCGCAAGATTCAGCAAAGGCGTTGGATAACAGCGATTGCACGTTAGAGAGCGAAGGTGAGCGACAGAGCATAAGTGTGGACGTTGTTATGTCTAGCGAAAACGAACTGATTTCTACGGATGTAAATGGCGCGGCTAGTCATGTAACTCCTCAAGGGGAGAATGGAATTAAAGAGAACATAGCTACAGAAACGAGCCCTGTTGCTTCCCCCTCACTTGAATCTCACGAGAACAGCAGCTGTTCTTTTGCCGATTCGCGTGACAATGACGAAGCTCACGTCGACCTTGAGTTTGACGCTGGCACAAATTCTAAAGGCCAGGATGAAGAGGGCTATGGTGCCGAGTTAGCCGATGCAAGCCCTGTTGAAGATATTGAACTGGCGTTAAGAAAACGAAAAAAATCATTGGAAAGGTTATGCAACGTTTTGATGGACGAAAGGGATAAAGCAACGAGTTCGCTGAAGGAGAAGGATGATAATATATTGAGGCTGAGAAAACTCGCTTTCAAGAGCGAGCAAGAGAAGCTCAGCGCAAAAAATCAGCTTGCCAAGGCGCTGACACGAATAGTTCTCGCAGAGAAAGAAACCTCCGTCACGAAAGAAGAAAATGCCAAACTGACAGCGGAGATTGAAAGGATGACAAAGAGAATTGGAGAACTGGAAGAAGAGAACAACGACTTGAAATGTCAACTCGAAAAAGCGCACGGGAGTCACGGTATCGCTGACGAAGAAGATAAGACGGCGGAGAATGCGGATAGGGTCACGTTATCCCGCGTTGACGAGCTCGAAGAAAACGCTGATTCTGGTGAGACGCCGAGCGTTTTCGAAGAACCTGGAGATTCTCGGCAAGATGAACCCAAGCCGGCTGAGACTGCAAGCGTGGATGAAAACGCAGATGGCGGCGACGGCAAAGAGAAAGCAAAACAAGAGCAAGCAGCGCAACGTGCGGCACCGAATTTTCAACGCCATTCTTTCGCTGGAATCTTGCCTCGACCTTTTCATAGCGTCGAATTGCCGCGTCAGAGCTCTGTGGAACATAGGCATGAGCGGTCGGATTCGTTTGAATCAGATACGGGCAGCGAGAGTGGGTTCCTTCCATTGCCGGGTATTCCATACTTCATTAGGACGTGGGATAAATCCTCCCTCCGTAAATCTGGCTTTAGCCCAGTTCAGTTTAATTATCAGCCTTTGCCGGACAGTATTTTGCAGAGACGCGAAAGCTGGGATGCGATGCGACATGGGTCTCTAATAAGGGCGAGGACAGACAGGGCGCATTCATTTTCGTCTGACAGTGGATTTAGCGAAACCGACATAGGTGCAAGAACGATGACTAACCAAACGACGGAGGGCTTGTCGCGCGAGGAACACACGAGTGGGTTGAACTTTGTACAAGACAACGCGTGTTTCGATAAGCGGAATGACATGCCCGCGGGCGAAATTGAGAACGGGATGACTTTGCTCGTTTCTTCGGTGCATGCAGAAAACACTCAAGATTCCAGAGATTTGATTACCGAACCCACCACGTCGACACGCGAAATTCACACAAACGACATTCCCCTGCAAGGAGAAGATCACCACACTTTGATCGATCCATCGCAAAAACCGGAGGAGGAGAAACGAGAGAAGGTCTCCGATTTGGTTAACGTTTGGAATAATAGGACAACAGCTGTGTTTGATATTTAGTTGATTTATTAGTGTATTGTGCCTAACCCTCTGAGGCAGTAAGAAAACGTGCTTAGTGTCTGCATTCTACGTGCTTCTTGAAGAATTACGTCAGCGAGTTCGGGATTAGCCCTCTCAGAAAAGCATATTTAACAAAATAAGAATTTTGTTTCAGGTGATTTGAGTTCGCACAGGAAAAAAATTCCTCGCATTTCCGAACTTGGCGTTAAGTGTTAGTTCATTGTTTTGTTAAGTGATGTGTGGAAAGATCCAGTCGATCATGAAGTTTCGTGACGTGGGCAATATCGTTGTTATTAATCCGCCCAATAAATTCTAGCCATCCGTTCGTCATCGAGTTGAGTACTTTTTTTTTGCGGTCGGTTGGGAAACCTGAAACTTCGCACGATTAAGGATTAGTGAAGCGTGCAAAATGTCAACTCGCGACTTGGTTTCTTCACGCTACAAGTTTACAGGAAATTAGAGAAACAGACCCTAAGCATGGGTAGCGTCTAGAAGTTTTTGTGTGGGTGACAATTATCCCACCGCACAGCGTAGTAAAATGGACAAAATTCAAATTCGTTTTAAGATAGGGCTGATAGGCCTAATCGACTCGAAGCCAAAGGAATAAATTTTGGCATCTATTATGTGTACAGTTCATGCGCGAATCTCAAAAGTAAACTTCCAGAGCCATTGTTTTGCCAGCTCGTTGCCCTTTTTCCTTCGTCAATTCTCTCTGACGAAGGGCTAACGCTGCTGGAATCGCAAGCTGACAGATCTTTCATATGGTGGTTACCTTTGGGGAGGCCCTCCCAGGGAGGTTAATGAAGAAAAGAAATTCAAAATGGCTATTAAATTTGAAGTGGGGAACACGGTAACAAATGCAAATATCTTAGGGAACAAGTGAATTAACATAACCATTTTAGGTGTCAAAAACCTGAGAACAAGTTTGAAAGTAATTTCGGGAATAAGGGAACACAAGCAAGGATTCCCACCCCCGTGGGAGGAGAACCTCCTTTATCAATTTGTTATCGCAACACCAAGCCCCCTCAAAGTATAAATTATCTAGCACCTTTTCGAGAATGAAAGCTGTCATTGAGTGGCATTTAATATTCTTACCAGCTTTCGAGAAGTTTCGCTTTTCGACCGTTTGTTTTTGTCATGGAAATTCACATTGCTTATCGGAGCGATCTAGTTGGATGAATTTTAGCTTTGGCTGAATTTTCATATATGAGTGTACGCTAGTCTCGTTTGGCGATGTCACGCAACGCTCCCCTGCGTGACATCACAAAAAACGGCTGCGAAAGAGACAAGATGAACGTGGGCCTTTGACGCTAATCCATTGCGTTGCGTTTCAATTAGAGCTTTCCAGAAGTTGGTCGAGATTTCCCAAAAAGTTGCCCGAAATTTCTCAAAAAGTTGCTCAAAAGTTGCTCCAAAAAAAATTGAAAGTTGCTCTTTGTAACGAAGGTTGCTCAACAGAAATTTAAGTAGATGCTAATCCTGTATTATCACTCGGCAACAAACAATATTAAATACTGCAGAAGGTCGGTTACCAAACTTCACGACAAAGCTAAACATATTAAAATCAAAGCTTACGCCTTATTAATCTACTAGCTGAGGCGTAATTACTCTTTAGCAGTGATATTCTATGGGAGAATTAAATATGTATTTTTTGTTTTTGAATGCGCGGTGGGGGGGGGGGGGGTAGTACTTAAAGAAAATTAATACGGGGAGGCTCCGCCCCGAGGTCCGATCCCCTACTCCGTTTATATACCATTTTTGGCAGAAAAGGTACCCCTTTCGTATTTCTTGCATTGGAAAATAGTACCCTTTTCACAAACCTACTTAAGAACACTGCATCCCCTTTCTAGCCCTAAGAATAAAGTTAAATAACGATATTACCTCTCATGAAAAGGCCCTTTTGAATACCTAATGAAAGACTTACCCTTTCATATACTTCGACCCGTGAAATCCTTACCCTTTCGTATACCTGAAGCGTGAAAAAGGTACCCCTTTCAGGCGGAGCCTCTCCGTATAGGCCATTATAGGGAGTACCCCCCCCCCTTTCCGGGGCGGTGTCTTGATCTTCAGTGGTGAAGCGGTTCCTATAGAGTAGAAACTCCGGGTCCAAATGTAGTCCGCGGATGTGATTTTTATTTTCCTTATCCTCTGCTCCCAGCAGTGTCCTAAATTAAGGATAACAGTTAACTGAAAGCAAGTTAGGAATTAACGATAATCATTAATTTAGAAAGATGTTGGATTGTGAACTATGACAAGCAACTTCGTTCCCAGGGCTTTTCTTTGCCTTGCTCTTGGCGGCGAACAAGCCCTGGGAACGAGGTTGTATGACTTGGCAAAACGATCCATTTGTCAATTGGCCTTAAATGACGTATTATCCTCCATTTTGATCACTCTGTCCCAGGACTTGTGGTATGAAAAAGAAAAGAAAAAAAAGTAAAAGCAGCCCCTGGACAGGATTTGAACCCGAAGCACCCAAGAAACTGTTTTTATCCACGTAACCGCTAAAAATCAGCTGACTAGAAAATGTGCCGATTATTTACCGAAACTAATTAGTATATATATAAAATCATTGCTGAATAATGGTTAAGTCTGAGGCTTGATTTTAAAATGGTCAGCTTTCTCTTAAAGTTTGGTAACCGACATTTTTCCCTGTGTAAACTTGCTTCTTAGCGCGCGGGTGTTAATACACGTTTACAACGGCACTTTTGAAAGAAAAAATATTGAAATTAAGAGAAAATAACATCCTCGCAGTTAGTGATGTGGTAGTCTAGTGGTTAAGTGAAGGGGTTAATCACACGTTCCCAGGTTCGAGTTCTAAGAATCCAGACATTGGGGTGCGGCTTTTAAAAGAAATATGTTCATTTTCCATGATCCCTATCAAGCTTTCAGTGTCCAAAATGAACGATAATACCTCACTTGGAGGGAAATTGACAATTAAGAATAATCCTTCAATTGAGGGAGAGACTTGGTTGGACTTTGAGATTATTCTCTTTGTTTCTTTCCACAAGGCCATCCCATGGGGCCCCTGGAGCTCGCGGATTACGTGGGACTGGATACAACCAAATTTATCGTTGATGGTACGTAACCTATGCATGTCAACTTTTACATCATCTCCTATCTCGTGACGGCTTTTCTTGGTAGAAGTAAATACAAACAATTTTCCTATCCTGGCCCATGTTGCTTGTTGTCTCGTTCCTTTAGACCTCGACAGGAGCCCATGAGTAGGAGCTTGCCTCTTTCGTACACGCCCTTATGAGTCAACCTTTGCGCGTATCTTTCTATTTTTAGAACTCCACGAGTTCCTCGGCTCTGCACACACTGTTTTAAAAGGCCAATCAGAGTAAAGTCATTGTCTAACGAAGACAAATAAAGCAGTAAAACTGTATTTTAAATCGTGCAAATTGATGTAAATTTATGTAAATGCGAGTCTCCTGCTCAAGGGTTCGTTCTAAAAATAGAAAGATACGCGCAAAGGTTAACTCAAAGATCAACTGCATATGGAGGCTCCTAGTAATCAGTGAGTAATGGGCTTCTGGCGATACCGCAATTTACATATTCAGCCCAAAGTGGCGTCTTCCGACATACGCTCCCCCGTAGTAAAGGTCCATTTATTGTAACATTTGGCAACAAACAATGTTTCAATTTCGTAGACACTCCGAAGGGCCGGCAGTCGCGGACATTCTGGTTCGAAACCAGCGAAAGTTCGTTACTTTCGTCCTTGCCCTGGAGTTGCTTTCAGGGGACGTATAAACCGTAGAGGACACTGCCCCGGAGAAACTTGATAGGAAAATCACGTTCAAATTCTAAGATCGCGTGATTTGTTTGTGAAGAACATGCCATACACCAGGTCGTGGAAATGATTCCCTTTGCCCTGTGAATAAGTCGGCTTTTGAAGCACATCTTTAACGTATGCCATATTCTCACTTACCTTCTTTGTTCAGGTTGGCATGAAAAGTACCCGGAAGTAGAACTCTTCAATCCAAGCGAGATCTTGAACGACCTCGTCGCTCGTGAAAAACTGGGGAAAAAGACTGGCGAGGGTTTCTACAAATACGAATAACAACGACGCGCTGAACAGTAAACTCACCACCGTGTGACAAAAAGCGATACCCATGAAAATACTAAGCGGCATGTTGGCAATAGGCTTCGTGATTTGGTAATCCATGAGTGTACTTCTTGAGTTGATTCGTCCATTTCGAATTCAAAGATACCTCTTAGGACCCAAATGGGGGAAACGGCAAGGAAGGAAGCTGAAAGTTTTAAACCATACTTCGTAAAAAGTCATGTTTCTTGAAATAAACAGCTTTATGAAAAGGACCTTGTTTGTTTATTTGTTTGTTTTAAGAAAGTAAACGTATGGATTTTTGGTCCATTAAACGAAGGAAAGAACGAAGCCAGTATCCAGTCATCTTGACCGTAAAAGCTTTGTCAATAAAAGATTTATCACTTGGCGAAAGAGTTAGCTTTACTAATAGACCGAATGCATAAATGGCGGCCAAAAAAATATTCTTTTGTTTATGTGCTAATTAGCCTCATTAGCCTCGTTTGCCTGGACAAAATAGAAAAGAAAGGTTGCTTGAGAGCGAGGCTAGTGAGTCTCATTAGCACATAAAAGAATACATTTTTGGCCGCCATTTATGCATTCGGTCAATAAAAATGACTTACTTTCTTACTTACTTTCTTACTTACTTTTTTACTTTCTTTTGCGGCGACAAAACGCCGGGCAGTCTCGAGCTGGCAACAACAATAACAACTTTATTCACACTATTTTAGGCAGTGCAAATAGAGAAAATTCAGAAGAAAATTACAGATCAAAAGAAAAGATTGTCTAACCAGAAATTACGCATGTATTGAGCAAGTGTGCAACAGCCAAAGTAGCAAAGCTTTCGAGTTGGCTGCTGCTTACCAGCCGCTGTTTCGGGAAATGAGCCAGCGCTCACTCCCGAAACCCGAACTCGAGTGAGCGGCGGATATCGAGCCTACTGCTTATACGCTGCTTATATAATAAGCTA
This sequence comes from Montipora capricornis, assembly GCF_036669925.1. Lineage (NCBI taxonomy): Eukaryota > Metazoa > Cnidaria > Anthozoa > Scleractinia > Acroporidae > Montipora > Montipora capricornis. The sequence goes on from NC_090896.1 coordinate 36,209,127, forward strand.
CTGTAAGTACAGCTATATACATTATAGAAAATCCGAGATGTGTTAATCATACCCACGCGCGTGGCCAATCAGCACAGAATAGGCCATTTCTGAGTTCATGTCTGCCTCCTCCTCAAAGCGAGTCAAAGTGCAAAGTTTTTGTGATGGTAATTAGTTCTACTTTGCATATGAATGAAAACTAATTTTCATAAGAAAAACTTCGCACTTTGACTCGCTTTGAAGAGGAGGAAGACATGAACTCGGAAATGGCCTAATTCTAAATGCTCGTCGAAGAGTTCCTCGCTACCGCTTGACTCCTGGCGATTGGTATATGTAACAGGACTACATGCTGTCCAATTTGGAAATAATTGGATGAGAAAAATTCTGAGGACATCCAAAATTGGACAAGGCCGTAGGCCGAGTCCTATTTGGCAGTCCGAGGAATTTTTTGAATCCAATTATTTCCAAATTGGACGAGCATGTAGTCCTGTTACCTGTTAATTATATGGTATCCAAAGAACGTCGTCAAGCTCGTGTTCGGGAATCTCCTCAAGCTTTCTCACTTCGCTTCGCTCAGCACGCCACAGGTCAAACACCTCATCTCGAGTAAATCAGTAGCAGCTATCTCTGGAAACCTAGCTGAAGACTCCATTTGAAACTCTGAGTCGTTGATCTGATCGGCGTTATTTCAAGTTGAGAAACTAAATATTTTAAGCAAGAGCCGATACAACGTAAATTTGATTTTAGTGGAGTACTAGACTTCGGCTGGCCAAACCAGCCTTCTACAGGTACAATGAGAGTTTACATTGAATTGCTTCTATGTACATATATATTTATATAGTAAATCGATGCTGACGTAATACTGGAAAAAATGTGATAAAACATGGCAGTTACAACGAATTTGAATTCAAATAGAACTCGAGGCATAGCAGTAAAGCATGACACAGAACGGGATGTAAAAAAGGAATGTAGCTCTCACCAAAGAATAAGACAGTTTTTGCGTTTCGATTATCGAAGTGCAGGTAACACCCTGTGAGGTACGTTTCCTCGATCGTAGAAGCTTACGGAGCCCAATATTATCGACAGGGTAAAGCCAAGCGCATACAAGTGCGTAAGTACAACGCATATCACAGCACGCTTCAGTGGGTCACTTTCGCCCCAAATGCAGGTCGTGCGATGACCCAAAAACGATCGAGCGAAATGACGACCATAGTCTGGGGCGGATCCAGGATTTTTCTTAGAAGGGGGTGCACCACAAACAAATGGCTTAGCTGACTGGTGACGTTGTTTTTTCGCAGAATACCAGTTGTATCAGAAAGCCGTAGGTGGGGGGTGGTGCGCACCCCTGCACCCTCCCCCAGATCCGTCCCCGAGAGTATTCAACGACATGGCGTTCAGAAAGTGGTACGCAAAGCCACACGTCTCAAACTACACTATTTTGCCAAATAACCAGCCCTTGCTTATCGCGGGAGGTAACGAAAATAAGAGCTCGAGGTGCGTAGTTATCTGAAACGACAGAAGGCTGTGATCCCCCAAGAGTTTCCCCAAAAATCCATTGATACCGACGCCTATGTGCACTGATAACCGCAAAGTTTGCGTGCGTGTCCTTCGTGGTCCATTGCATTTTATTTGTCATACAATCAGGGGCAAAATGTCAATTTCGGAAAATATCTGTTCGGAAGACGATTTGAGATCAAGAATTTTCGGAACATCTGTTGTAAAATTTCTTGCTTGCCTGCCTGTCCGAGGATTTTCGAACATCTAAAAATGGTATAATTGCCCAGTTTTAACGGATTTTTACCCTAAAAAGGTCACCTAGAATTTCGGGAGCCTTTTTTCTGGCTGAAAATTTCGAAACGGTAAGTTTTAATCCCTATAATTTTCGAATCACTAGACTTTTAGCTAGGAAATCCGAACAGATGAAAAACTTTTAGGGGACAAAAATATGCCTATATCTAACGTTTAAATACTAAAATACGTTAGCCAATGCTACGTTTAAGTGGTTTTGAACTATATTCTCGTTAGGTGCCCCTGATACAATCGACTGTACTCGTACAGTTTCATTTCTTTCCTATTCGAAGTTTGCCTTCTGAAAAGTGTAAAGGAAAGATATCATTTCAGTGGTCCGAGATAACCAGGCTGAAGAACACCGCTGCATTAATTTAAACACTTTTTGATTAATTAAACTTTGTGGCATAAAATATGCGTAGCGTTCTGTCATCCAAGATATAACTTGACCTTAACTAAAATAGGCTGGGGTCTCCCTTTTTCGTTATAGATTATGCTCGATATAAAAATGAAATGAAAAATAATTTTATTTCATTTTTAAAACTTAGATCTCTTTTAAAGACATAAAAAACTTACTTACGTTTATCAAAAGATCTTTTAATGGTAGATAGTGAATTAAAAGGTCACTTAGATTGATTAAGACATTTTAAAGTCATTAGTAAAATTTTAAAACGAATACGTTCAACCAATGCAGATCTCTTAGCACAGGTGTAATATGCTCGTGTTTACATGAACCTCTTAGAAGTCGGGCTACTGAATTCTGGACATACTGGAGTTCTCTGCCTTTGCGGTAGAGAAAACGAAACCGACATTTCGTGACTCTAAGGTCACTTTATGTCGCGTATCAAACGATGTGACAGTTTAGGCCTCAGTCTGCATTGACCCAGTCTGCAGTCTGCATTTTGTACCTCGTCTGCATTTTATACTGACCGATAAACAAACCATTGTTAGGACAGATCAAACAAAGTTCACGAAGGCTTTCTCTTCGAAATGGAACTACGGTCGGCCAAACCTAGCATGATCGATCAGCGCTCAAACTTGAAAGCCGATCGGGCTTGTCGGCCCTCCGCTTTTTACGAATAGCTTGGGACATTATGAAGTGCTTAAGTTAAAAATCCTTTTCAGCGGTTTTCGTTTTGTTGCGCTCGATTCGAAACTCTCGAGGTATTTGGTTACTGCCAGACCGAGAAAACCTGGCAACGAACAAGTTGAGAGGTCAATTTAATATTAAATTTTAATTTAAATATAATAAATTCACCAATATCTCAACGTGACACCAGGATGGCCGAGTGGTTAAGGCGTTGGACTTAAGATCCAATGGACGTATTGTCCGCGTGGGTTCAAACCCCACTCCTGGTAAACTTTTTTATATATATTTTTATTTTTTGTGTTTATTTTTAATCATCGGGGATTTTTGTCTTTTTTTGTTTTTTTCACAGTGTTAAATGGAAAAAGAGTGCTAACTGTATGTTGGACTACTCGTAACCAGTATTTCTCGTTTTGTCACTTTGACACCGAAAAAATAATTGAAATATCTTCACCGTGAAAAATCAAGCTTTGGCTTTTGGTTTTAAGTATTCCAAAGTCTTAATGCTATTTTTCTTGTATTTTTCTTGTATTAAAAGTGGTATGAGCTTATTGTATTGTAAGTAGTGTAGTGATGTAATCAATAAAAGTCATTAAAAAAATAATTTTAAAAAAGAAAGTCTTAACGTTATTCTCAAATGCCTGTCAGTAGCTCTCGGCGTCATGCGAGCGGAGAAAAGAGGCGAAGAGCTCTGGAGAGCTTCCTCGCAGCCGCCCATTAGTCCCTGGGGATTAGAATGCTTGCGAGGACACTTCCTTGAGTAAAAGAAGGGTCTGCAAGCGGGCTACATTAAACCACGTTCTCTCCAGGTATATTTGCGTGTTTTCATATATCTTTCTGTGTTAAGTATTAGATGATTCTCGACAACTCAGTTGTTGTGGGTGGTATTTTAGAAGACTCCAAATAAACGATACAATATACAAGAAAACTTTACCTTACTACCTCATTACTCAGGGGCACCCAACGAGAATATAGTTCAAAACCACTTAAACATAGCATTGTTAAACGCATTTTAGTATTTAAACGGTAGATATAGGCATAATTTTATCCCCTAAAAAGTTTTCATCTGTTCGGATTTCCTAGCTGAAAGTCTAGTGATACGAAAATTAGGAATCAAAACTTACCTTTCGAAAATTTTAGCCAGAAAAAAGGCTCCCGAAAATTCTAGGTGACCTTTTCAGGGTAAAAATCCGTTTAAAATGGGCAATTATTCCCACCTTTCAGATGTTCGAAAATCCTAGGAGAGGCAGGCAAGCAAGAAATTTTACAACAAATTTTCCGAAAATTCTAGATCTTAAATCGTCTTCCGAACAGATATTTCCGAAAATTGACGTTGGGTGCCCCTGATTACTATGCATTCACGATTCTGCGGACTTTTACTTTTCGCCGACCGCCGGACCAGACGCCATGTCCAAAGCCGAAATTAAAGAAGTCTATATCTGAGCCGAAACTCATCCTAAAGGCACCGAATTAGCGTTGGTCATGAACATAATACTAATAATACTTTGGCTAGTAAAACAATAATTTTGATTGACGATCCCCAAACTGCTACGAAAGGGATTCAAGGTTTTTGAGCAACAGAAGCAGAGAGATCAGCTAAGAAATGTCAGAAATGGACAGAGCATGACCACTTATAATGTTTACTCTGAAAAGAACGACCTCATTGCAAGTATTGGCATCATTGGTTTTCACGGAAAGGAACTCTGAAATTCTGAATAAGAACATTTCCCATGCCAGGACATAAATTTCTCCCAGATTTTTAAACTTATCATCTCTAGTAGTAAGAGGATAGTTAGCACATAAAACGTGACGGTGTCAAGATAAGTAAACAAGGGAAAACAGCTCACTTCCGGTTGCCAACCGCCAGAAATACGCTGACGTCTGTGTTCGCAGGCCGTGGCTCAAAAAAGTCGCCTGCTTAATTAAGTTCCCTTAATCTACTTTTCAAATTAATTGATGGAAGCTTTAAGGCATTGTGGCCTATTAATTAAGGGTTATAGTGAGATTCCGCAGAATTGTGAACGGTGAAGTCATTCGCTGAAATCGTAGTAGGAAATATCTGACTCTCTCACTTCTGCATCATTACGAGGGCGTCGGTGCTAACGGCTACCAACTGCCACAGGTTTCCAAGGATTACGCCTCCGAAATCTAATGATGGCGATTCCTCGCAAGGTCATTAAATCTCACGTGCCAATGACGGCAAAGGCCCTTTTATCAGTCACAGTGATTTTTCAGGTTTAAAGCTCTGGATCGCTTGGTCTTCATTTTGGGATATTCACGTTTGAATGCGCATGCACAAAGGGCAAGAGCAATTTTCATTCGTAATTCAAAAGTTGATCGCAACCATCACCAACACAATGACCAATGTTTTTTTCCGAGATTCGTGTAAAAGTTCTCACGTATTCTCTGCACGGACCCACGCACTCGAATTTAATGTGATATCTGGGTGAGTCGTGAGTCATTTCACAAACTCATTTGTCCGTTTGATTTTTTCGGCGATTTCTGGGACATAGTCTGAAGTGTCAGCTGTCTCTTCGCCCAAGTCTGCCTCGCCCCTTTGGCGGGTTTGGGCGAGGAGACGGCTGACGGTTGAGCAGCAACATGACCAAAAAACATCGTTCCTGGAAAAAAGACATAAGAGATCTTGTTCTATGCAGACGTTCAAATACTAAGAATCCCGAGTGCGACAAACGCTCTATCTTTTCAATTTATACAAAACGACAAAAAGACAATATGAATTGCGCAGCATACGATATTTTATTGGGTTTTGACTTTTCTTACCATCAATATTATGTTTATTAATAACGAATAATCAAAATCGATTGCGGCGTTGCTTCCTGTTTTGAATATACCTCTGATCTGATTAACGGTCAGAGATATATCACGAAAAGAACCACTTCAATAACTTAGACTGGCGCAAGCCTTTCACGAAAAATGGTGTGCAGAATTCTGATTCACGTCTTGACGCTCTTTGTGCGAAATAATCGTACTTATCGACTTGACTTAAAGACCTTCGTCGATTGAAGGTCAAAACATGCGTAAAAATAGATCATTTTAGGGTCTTAATCTATCACGTAAAAGAATTAATTATAAATAGTAAATGGCTTTATGACCTCGATTTGTGGTCGTATGAAGTATATTTTTTCTCCGCGGTTTCATTCACATTGCATTTACGTCGAAATGTACCGCTGTAGTCCTAAATAGTTTGGAAGTTTCATCACTTTGGATGAAAACAAAATGAGATAGATCAAGCCAATTTTAAAGTTATGTTCAAATGTTATCTTGCACTTGAGATTCATAATCTTCGAAACGCTCTTTTATCAACGCAAACAGTATCACGTATTAAGACTTATGATGTTTACGATATTAAGATATTAGCTGATATTGGGTCAAAAGCGGCCTTGGGTCACCTCCTACAATAAAAAATATAAAAGAAAATTTGCGTTCTCTTTTTGAACGTCTGTCATTTGCGTATGTTTTACAAAGCAGGAGGCTTCAACACTTGAATGCTCACCACGTGAGTTGTGAATCGCACAGGTGACCCAATCGTCACCTGGATGTTTTTCAGTGCCAAAGAGAAAGGTAAATACATCACTTTCTTATCAACTTCACAGAGGGAGCTGAAGTTTACAAAGGCTTAGAAAACTCAACAAAGTTTTGTCATGTAAATAGCTTCAATTGGACTGTTTAAACACCGTAATGCCATTGGTCAATACACAAGTCATTAAAACCAAGCATTGTCTCGAACCTACTCAGTGCTGCTGAAGAAACAAGATGTTTGCCACGGTACGTTGGCTTCGGCCTTGAAATTTACGTCAAGATATAAACAGCCTTAATAGTTTCATGACCTTTACACTCAGTAACGATAAGGAAAAGAACGCTGGGTGGATCTGCAGAGTTTGATTTAAATGAAAAAGTAGAGTACCGCGGGAAATCAAAGTTTTCCGTGACAAACATGAGCACTAGCTATAGTGGAGGACCAAATGACGGCTCATTTCAACACGAAGATTATGACAATGCGCGTATAGCTTCTGTCGTGTATCTGTGTGTGGTTGGAACTTGCGGGATCATTGCAAATTCTCTGGTTGTATTTGTCTTCTGGAAATGTCCGAAGCTCAGAACAGCGGCCAACCTATTTATTCTGAATCTGGCGTTATGTGATTTGATGCTATCCATTTTAGACAGCGTGTTCTCCATCGTATCGACAAAACAGGGCAAATGGCTCTTTGGTCATGGAGGCTGCGTTACGTACGGATTTTTTCACTACTTTTTTATATGCTGTACTGTTTCAACGCTTGCAGGGATTTCAGTCGACCGTTTTTTCTTTATTACTCGCCCAAGCCAGACTCGGGCGGCCCAAATGATTACACGGCGAAAAGCGATTGCGATGCTTGCAATAATCTACTTATACACTCTCGTGTTTACATTTCCACCTTGTGTTGGGTGGAACGATTTTGTGGTGGAACACTCACTCTACAGTGGCTGTTATATCAATTATGGTGATCAAAGAACGTCCTCTATAGTTTACTCAATTATAGCACCGTTTTTTCTATTTTTGGTCCCACTGACGATAATGATTTATTGCTACGCAAGAATTTTCCTCGCTGTTCGTCGTAGCACGCGGCGCACGATCAGCCGATCGCTTGGATCTCAGTCTTTGAAACGCTACCCACTTCTCAAAAGGACCCACGTACAAACCGCTAAAATTATTGTCGTTGTTATTCTGTTCTCGATGATTGTTTGGGTTCCCTATGTGGTTGTTTCTTTTGTGAAAGCCGCTAATGGCAAAGTAAACCCACTTGTGTCACACATCACTGTCCTCGTTGCCAAGTCTTGCGTGATTTACAACGTTTTAATCTACGCAATTTTGAACCGCAAATTAAAAGCCGCTATTTTGGATGCAGTTTCTTGTGGGAGACAGAGCTTCTCTTCAATTGGATCCCCGAGTTCTGGAAACAGTCTCCACCGGAATAGAGCCAATCGATTTGTGAGCGAAACGGAAGTGTCTGGTGCCGAAGGTCTGAAGAACCGTTTTAGTACTTTACCAATACAACAAGGAAAGGAAAATGTGCATAATCAATACACCGACAGTATTTCTCTATCACAATCTGCAAAATTTGAGAACTGTGTTTTAAAAAGTCTTGATTTTGAAAACAAACAGAAAAGTGACGACAAGGAAGGAGTCGTGTCTCACTGCGGGGACAAAGTTCGTGTCAAGGAATCAAATTGCAATACGCAAGCAGAAGTGATGATAGCGACAACTGAGAACAATTTCCAAATTCTTGGACGTCTGGACAGGAGGTCAAGTGGCCGTAAAACAAATGGATTTCCTTCGAGATCAGGAAAAGATACGCTTGCAGAGGAAATTGTTGCACCACAAGATACTTGCGAAAACATAGAGGCGGAAAGCACCTCGAGTAGTTTTTCTCGGAATGAAATCCCTCGCGCGAAATCCTCTAAGAATTCGCGTTTGCAAAGCTTATCGTCACCCTGGCAATTGCACATGAAGGGAGCGTCCTCGCCCTTCGTGCACTCGATGACTCGACAAATGTCGAACGATTCGAGAAATCCTCGCGCGAGCGTTGACAAGGACAGAGAAACCGACGCTTCATCGACGGTGTCAAGCGCGTATTCTCGTGATACCTCGTTTTCCCAGAGATCCGCAACCACGCAAAGGCCTACGAAGGCCCCATCCGCGGACAGATCCAATTCAACGCACATCTCCGAACGAAGAAGAAATCACAGGTTTATTAACTACGGAAGGAAAGACAGCATGGATCCTTTTCATACCTCAGCGAAAGAGTTGGTAGAAATACAAAATTTCTGGAAGCGTATGAGTTTATGTTTGGATGACATAGATATCGGCGGTGTAACAAGAGAGATCGAGATTGTTTAACAAGGATATTCGAGCATTCGCTGGGATTCGTTTATTCTAGTCCTAATAAATTTATGTAACTAGACATTTATTTATAAATCTGCATGATATAATAGTGCAGTCAAATGGAAAGAATTTGGGAAAGCCAACAACTTTTAACTGCAGAATACTCTGCCACTTCGACTGCGCTACTGAAAATCAGTGGCTACACGTTACGCGGAAGATGATCAATTTCAAGAGGGAAGGCTGTCTTAGAAACTGGCTACGAGGTACGCAGTGAGAAAAAATGACTAAATTATATATTTCAACTTAAATTTATTAGTTTCTGCGAATCACGTAGCCGGCTACAAAGAACTTCTGCAGTTGGAATACATTTCTCATTGCGTCAACCGCCGCGCGTACCCGGCATAAAACATTTATGACGCCATTT
>NC_090896.1:36228285-36260785 GCF_036669925.1 Montipora capricornis
TTGGGATCTTATGGATGACTGAGGGGCGTTGTTTCAGGCGAATGTTTGACTGTTCCTGGCGCTCCCGCAAGAAAGTTAGTGTTGGACTGTTCTACCCTCCGTTAGAAAGTTTTCTTGACCTTACTGCACCTAGCCTGTTCCAGGCTCTCATATACCGTAAATCCTCTATTAAGCCCCCGGAGGGCTTTATTTTTTTCAAGCACTTTTGAGGGGGGGGGGGGGGGGGGGCTTATTTAATTTAGCGAAACGCATCACCTGTAGCAAAAATACCGACCATGGTATGAGACAGAGTAGACTTGCGTGTTGTACAATTAAAGTCACTGGCAAACTAGAGCGCAAAATTGAGAAAGTTAAGCATATGAAGTTGGAGGTCAGGCCGCCGAAGACCAAAAACAATATGAACTTCCAGCCTGAATAAATCATAACTGATCAGTCCACGTTAATCGTTACTTTTTTTTTGTGAAGAATAAGGATTGGGGGAGGGGGAGAGGGGGTTGGGGGGGATTATTAACTTTCCTCCTCTGAAAAGGGGGGCTTATTTGAGAGGGGGGGCTTAATAGAGGATTTGCGGTAGTCGAGAAAACGAAAGGAACTGCGTGTGAAAAGCGAGAGGGGGCTTAGGCTCTCGCTTTTCACACGCAGTTCTCTTCGTTTTCTCAACTACCTGAGAGCCTGGAACAAGCTATACTGCAACTTAATAGGCCCTTTGCATGACCGTGTTGTGTGACGCTGTCAATCAAAATGGTTGCGGTACAAAATAGTTGCCAGAAATGGAAAGAGCGCGATGAAATTAGTAAGAAAGTCAATTTTGAGGCTGACTGACATTTAAGTGCGTGATTTTAGAACGGTTTGAAAAATGTAAGAGAATTGTGTGCTGGATAGCAAAGCTTGCCATCCAGCAGCTGTTTTCCATACAAATCTCTGTTAATTTTTTTAAGCATTAAAATCACTATAAAAGCTCCCACTTAAATGTCAGTGGCCTCAAAATTGACTTTCTTACTGTTTCTACACTGATCGGTGAAAGGACAAGAAATTTGTCTTTTCGCCAATCACTGGCACCCTCAAGAATACCTGTGTTTGCGGTTTTGGTGTGTGAAGTCCTTAAACATGATTGGCTTAAAACCATTAAGCATTCCTGACTTAATTTAGGTGTTCACGGTTTTCCTGGTTGTACTGTAACTATTTCTAGTAAAGTCAGTGTTAAGAGACCTAGATACAAAAATCATTGCTTTTAGATCACAGTAAAAGGTAACGATGACTTGTGACATTTACAATGACTTGTGAACAGGGAAGCTAGGGCTTGTCAAAATCACTGTACTTGTTTTCACTTGTATGTTTTGCAACAATAATTACCAAATTTTCGTAGCAGTAAGATTGAAATCAAACATTAAAAAAAAAACGACACAACTTTTAAATTTACAAGAGGGAGGGAGGAAAACCGGAGTACCTGGAGAAAAACTGTTAGAGTCAGATTGAGATCGCCTGAAACTCAGCCCACATACGACCCGAGGCCAGAGTTGATTCCGGTTCTCAGAGATGAGAGGTGCGGTTGATAACCCCTAAACCACCCTGACTCCCTGACTTGTGATTGAGGTATTGTTGTGACTTCAATGGACTGTCAGTTTCATTTTTTTTTTTGACAATCTGTCAGTTGTTCAGATAAGTGTGATTGACTGCAGGGAAAAAAACAAAACAGTTTCTTGCAATTTGAACTTTAGTTAGAGACTGCCTGGAAAGCAGAATAGTGAGGAGATCTTGCATTCTACTGTTAATGATTTTAGTTGAAAGGGAACCTCACTCTTATCTGGACACCTGAAAAATTGAGGTGGCTTGTTTAGTTTATTCATCAAGTCCTGAAACTCAGCTTCATACTATGCTCAGTTGATAGAGCATCGCACAGTGGCATCACAGAGGTCATAAGTTCAAATTTCCTTGAAGCCACATGAATATTTCATGTGTCTATAAGAGTCAATTACTGAGAAAATACTGATAGTATAGATATAAAGTCCATTTTCCAGTCAAAAGGGAAGGGGTGGATTACTTTAAAGTGGTACTATGATCAAAAAATCATTTCCTTTTTTTCTTCAGATTTTGAAAGCGTGTTTGCTTAACACCTAACTGGCAAAATTTTGAGCTTTGAGTTTTATCCAAAGGCTGTTTATTTTGAGTGTAAGTTTTGCATTTCACGGTCCGCCATTACTCACGTTCAAAACTGGCCGATTGGACATAAGAGGTTTGTATCTAGAGAAAATGATGTCATTTACTCTCTAGATTAAAATTTCAGCGTGTAAACGCAATTTATTACATATGCAAAACACAGGTTTAAAAGTCTGAAAGCCCGAAACTCCCGTGCTGCATATTAATTTGGCCGCGTACACACGCATTGCATTCTTAAACTAGTGAGTCTTTGACGTCATTTTCTCCTCGACCCAGCTCTCTCAAGATTTTAAAGTTAGTAACGGCGGACCAATAAATAAGAAAATTCCAGTTAAAATAAACAGGTGTCTTTTTAAAATCAGAACTTAAAACTTGGGTCAGTTAGTGTTTAGTTAACATACTTTTGAAATCCAAGGAAAAAGAATTGTTTTTTTGGTCGTAGTACCACTTTAACATCTTTGTTAACACCATGTTCTAATTTAAGTCATATCTACTTTGGCCAACCCTTGCATACTATTATTGAAAACAAAGAGCAGAGGAGACAGCATTTATCCGCTTGAAGCAAGTCACTTCCACAAGGTTATAGAGGTAAAATGATTGGCAAAAACTGCAGTCCAAGTTGGACTCTCCTTATGTAATCAGTCCAAACAAACAATACTACCGGTAGTTAGTATACAGTAAATTTCATTCTGGTCATGTGCAATACGGCAGCATTGTGTCACTGAAAGTAAGAAGCTATTTTGTTGTTAAGTTGAAATGTTCTTCTAGGATTTTCTTGGACACAAGCAGTTAGCTACCATTTTCTTTTGATACATATATTTGGCAGCTATGACATGTGCAAAATAATAGTTTAGAGGTTAGGTTCTTTCCCCTTAAAGTTTGTCCTTTTACCTTGGGACATGCTTAATGATACCACTGTCAAAATGCATTGTCATTGCATTGATCAAGGAGATTTAATAATTTTGGTGTATGTGTCTAGCAGTGAGAGTTCAAAGAAGATCTTGAAATATGGTAAGAACATCAACCACACTCACTGAAGAACTTTGTTCCCAATAGTGGTCTACGTTTTCAAAATTATGTATCTGAGCCATCCAATACGTAGTAATTTCTTCATCTGTTCTCACTAGGGTTAGTAATGCCTTTTTTGTGTTGAAGCAAAGCTTAATAACTTGATACCATTAGGTGCTGTTACTCGGGGCACTTTTATCGTGGTAAATTGCTTTTTTACCCCGAGAAACTGTATTTAGTAGTGTGACCGACGCTTCCCGAGGTAAATTTCACGTGTTAAATATCCATGGATACGTCAAAAAGATCAGTGGAAGCGCCCATGACATTTAACGTGGGAGGTTGGAAGGGTGTTTTGATGCCCGAGGTACAAGAGCCAATCGCTATGCTGATGAAGTTGTGATTAAATTTCCCGCCATTGAATTTCGTGAGATTTCGTTTTACCTCGGTAATCTTCGTAACGTGTGACCCCTAGTTAACACGGTATACTAAAACCCAAGTGTGAGGCACCGTGGGGTAATTTACCATGGGAAATGGCATTTACCATGGTGAGTGTAACTGCACCTATTGATAGTAACCTATTAGCCAACTTTTTTCGAATTATTGGCCAAATTCTTGTGAAAGTAATCTTGGCCATTCCTATGTACTGTTACTTCCTCAGATTAGATGTAGTTAAGCAATAGAAGACGTTTTCCGTGTGTCCATTGTAGAATTTCATTACAGTAAAGAGCTTTATTTATTTATAAATCTTGCACGTTCTCATGTCTGCATTAGTTCTTAAAATGTCTGGCATCTACAAGAAGCCCTCTTCCCACCAGCTATTGTTTTTCACGCCTTTGTCAAATTAAAATTAAGTCTAGAAAACATATTGCAGTATTACTTTTTGTAGTGTAACCTGGGAGGGTGTTTTTTTGGTTATGAGCCTCAATTAAAAATAACATTCTGCTTACCCATCTACGGAAAATTAACAACAAGTTTGCTAAGTAAAAGTTGTGAAAAAAAATAAATAAAAAATTGACGACTCGGGGTTACTTCCTTTGTCCACTTCCGGGATCGTCTTCATTCTAAGACCCAATCTCTTGCATGATTCGGAAAGTAGCGGCTACTAAGTTCCCAAGGTGACATGCCTGAAACCCGGGCCTGAAACATCAATGCAACAACATGGTGAACGTCACGAAAGGTGTTTTGGTTGAATGGTAAGTTCTTCAACTTCTTTAGGAGATGAATTAAATATTTAATGTATTGCAAATATAGCAGCATCATATTTTTAGGCAGGCAGCGCTCCGCCACTATTCTTGGTTTTCTCGTGACGTCATTAAAATTAAAAATTAGGATAATTATCAATCCTTTTGAGATTTTAGTTTAGTAAGTTATTAGAACAGCTTAAAACTTATCTTTTCACAAATCTTCAGTTTGATAGGGTTTTCGTCTTGTGATAAAGCAAGGTTGAATTTCTAAGCTTTTCCGTGACACGATATTAAAATGGCAGCCGAGAGTGCCGTCACATGGGTTAAAATAAATGACCCACAAGTAGATTGACTGTTCAGATTTCGCAATCTGAACAGTCCTTGAATGAGAATAAGTACTCATGTAGATGTTTATGAGCCCTCAGAAGACAACTACAGGCTGTTTATAGCAAAACTCTATGACATCACAGTTGCCCCGAGCTCAGTGTGAGGGAATGCCAACCCAAGTATAAGGATCTGTATGGCTATCCTGATAAAATACCTGAATAGATAATTTTACGACAACATTCTCAGTTTAAAAGCATAACTTCCTGTGTACTTTTTTCCAGATTCAACACGAATAAAGTCATTATCAGTTCCTCGTTTGTCAACGGCTATAGTAAAATACCAAGGCTGAACACTCAATTCTCACGAGCCCGCCAAATTGAGTAAAATATTTGTGGTTAAAATGTTCCCAAGGTTAAAATTCCACCGTAGCATTCAAGGGCAAAGGTTTTTCTTTCATTTCAATCCGCTAGCCACGCAATTGAAGCTCTGCCAGCTACGTCAGGCAGCTGCTAGTGTCCCAAACGAATCGATAAAACGATGAAAAAGAGTCTCCTTCACACTCAACACCACACGGCAACCGTTGTGTTTCTGCTTGGTTACGAGTCTTTCTTTGTGGCTTGGTAGCAAGTCTTTGTTTGTAGTCCCTGACGATGTTACCAAACAAAGACAAATAAAGACTTGTTACCAAGCCACAAACAAAGACTCGGACACTAATTATTGAATAGCATTTCGACAACCTCAGCAGAAGTCACCTTCAGTTACTTTCTTGACCGGTGGGACACAGGTTGCATTCCAGGTCACTGCTCCACTGATGAACAACTACACCAAAAGTTTCCCCTAGACCTGTAACAACATTTTTGTAGAGTGATTGGTGTTAGAGACAATCTTGGTGTTGTTTGTTAGTCTGTGGCACAGTGACCTGTTATCTGACAGTGTGTTTTAGACCCATCTCATTTCGACTCGGAAGATTACTTCCTCTCAGGTTGTAGAAACATCAGCCAGTATCATCCTAAACATGCATGTACAGTCCTTCTCAGGACTACATTCACCCATTAGATCATATTTCATTTAATTTTTAAATCAGCATTGTCAAGTCTTTTGAATGATCAGTATAAGTTAATAGTAAATGATTTCTCATTTGTTCGCAGTGATCCGGCGGTCAAGCAGTTCCTTCTCCATCTTGATGAGAAAGTAATTTTGGGCAAAAAGTTTGTGATTGATGATTTGGATGAGACTCACCTGTTTGTCTCAGCAGAAATTGTTGCAGTTCTCCAAGAGAAAGTCTGGGAAATCATGGATAACAACTCTTTCAACATTACCCAAAGCAGCTGATGAACAATGTTCTTTGTGAGAAGATAGACTGATATTCGAGGCATTTTATTTTCACTTGGTCTTTCAACTCAGTGTGAATTGTATAAAATACCAGAATTTTTGGCCATTGGACATAATCAAACAACTTTGAATACCTACAGACTCCAATGAAGATGAAAACTGATCAGTCAAAAATGAGCAGGCTCATGCCTGAAAATTGTTGACGTTGGGAGTTGAACAATGTTGCATTTTATTTTGTAAAAGTCAAAAATGATTTGTAGAAATTACTGAATATCTGCATTCTTTAAAAGCTCTATGAACTTATTAAATATAACATTTTACTGAAGTCAGTATTTCAGAATTTTAGATTCCTCGTGTTGTCAAAACTGTTTGGATCAATACAAATTCCTTTGTTGTCGAACCTGAGATGAGAAATATCTTACAGTCAATTAAGCTATGTCATGTGTGACCAGTAGTTTTGAAATTTGAACTGAGTATTCAAATCTGTGTTCAGTTTTGAACTTTGCTCTTGAGATTCTGAATTCCCTGGGATACTTCCTTGATATATAAAAAATAATTAGATATTTACTTTCATTTTATTATAAATACTTAGATAAACGGTTTCTGTTCAAACCTTGGAAGCCCTTAAAGAGGAATTCAAACGTAAATTTCAGTCTTGTGGATACTGGTCATGCGTGACATAGCTTGACTGTAAACCTTTTTGCCTAAAACGGCTCTCACTGACAAGGAATATCATCTCATGCACGACAGTCCGGGTAAAATCCGTGGGTGTTATTAGGGTGTTATTGTTGGTTAGCAGCAGGGAAAACGTTCAAGCGTCATTAAATGTCACAAAACACGGTATGACCTTTAAAGAATTGAAAGGATAAGAATGGATAGGATAAAAATTAGGATTGTTGAGAACAGGTTTTTTCTTAGGGTACTCTGCTTTTCCCCTGTCCTCAAAAACCAACCTATGATTTTGATGTAATTTGATTTCTGTCCGGTGTCCTGAGCCGAGCGCTAAGTACACTTGACAGTCAAATAAAGTTCATTATCGCCATCATGAATAAGACCTGATTGCCAGTGGAAACAACTGAGGAGACAACATGATCTTTCCCACTTCCTTTCCCCTCCCCTTCGTGATGAGGGTGAACCTTCAGTCCAACACAACGAACTAACTTCAAAGCCCTGATCGGGTGTTGCGGTATTAGTTATTTCATATTCAGCCGGGGTATTTTTATTGGATAAACAGTAAATACTCAAGTAAGCAATAGTCTCTCCACTTTCAGTCTTAAGTAGAGAGCAGGGAAAATAGGAATATTGTCACTGTGCATCGTATTGAATAATAACTGTATGTCCCCTTTAACCCATTGACCCTTGGGAGTGAGACTTAATAGATTTTACTCTGTGTAACGCTGAACAATTTTAGTTGTCAATGGGGGATGGCTCTAGATTAAGGGATTCTTTCATTCTATGATGAAAATCTGTCAGCGTTTTACACTGACCGTTAAAACAACTGCTTTTTAACCCATTGACGGTCGCCTAGGAGACATACATATAATAGATTTTGCTCTGTCTGATGCCAGATGATTTACTCATCAATGGGGGGGTAATTCTGGAGTCAATGTTAACAACGTTAACGGTCTATATCCACTCAAAACTATATGTGCCCTATCATTAAATTAAGGTTGCGTTCGATTGACCGTATTCCAGAATGGGAAGGGCAACCCTAAAACCCGGAATCCGGAATCCGGAATCACAGTACAATACAGAGAGTAAAAACTATATCCTAGACATGCATAATTTTCATGCAAAAAACATTTAGGGGGGCCATAAAAATACCATTGGTGCACTATTTGGGGAGGAGGGGGTGGGGGACATTAAAAACTTAATTACTTAAATAATCCGTTCGGTATAATTTTTTAACGAATAAACTTTGGGGCCACTTAAAGAAGATGCTGATAAATTCTGAGTGCTTTCGACCTTTAATAGGCCTTTAGAAACTGAAATAGGAACACTAGACTGCCCTACACACTCAGATTTGATAAGATTTGTGTATCTATGAAAAAAATTAGTGAATCCATGAGGCCCTGCCATGAGGCCAGGATCGGTATCTCGCATTTCAGTGGTGCAACAATTTAGTTTTAATATTATCGGGGATCAGGAGCTCATCAAGAGGAGCCTCTATCTCCTCTAATTCCTTGAGTCAACCCTTTCCCGAGTAAATTTATTTTTAGGAACAGGTTTTTCCCGCGAAAAGTATCATAATTCCCTTGACGCTGAGATAGCTCTGTTTTGATTGGCTTTTACAACAGTGGGCGTGCTGAATCCCCCAAGGGAGATTGGCTTTTACAACAGTGAGTGTGCTGAATCTCCCAAGGGAGGTGTTCTATAAATAAATCCACTCGGGAAAGGGTTGACTCCTAGGCCAAGTATGGGAGATAGAGGCTCCTCTTAATGAGCTCCTGCGGGGAATTGTCCTAATTCCCTGTCCTAAAATGAATATTCATATTATATTTGATGATCAATGAAAGAAAAAAACATTTTAAAATTGGATTTTACACCGGGCCCCAGATTCCTACGTAACTATTGTAGCTCCGTTTGTTGCGTAATCAATGTCACGCACGCGCAAATGTAGATTCTACACGAGGTTGCGTAGAGATACATGAATATCCTCATGTGAGCGAAGTTTATTTCGTTTGCCTTAAATTTTACTCTTCTGTTCAATTTTAAAACACTGGTAATGGACTTACGAAGTAACGGAGAGGATTACTCAATGCAAGACCCGAGCATGGCGTATTCAGGTAAGATTATGTCGTCCTGCACTTTCGTACGTACGTAGACGATCGCCGGTCGAAAAATATTACTGATGAGGTCGATCTGATATCTGTCAAATAATTTTGTACAAAACATAGTTTTTGAAGCGATCGATTGCTCAAACTGAATTAAGGATGAAAAGAAGTGTTTAGTTTCCGTTCTACACAAATTTGAGCAATCGTTGGCTGGGAATTTGTGTAAATAGGTGAGTAAAACATACCTTAGAGCTTATGATTACTTCAGCATACTTGGAAAAAGAACCGAGTCCCTAAAGAAAGGGGTCAAAATCATCTTTTTGACCTTACAATTCATTAGTTGCTTTAACCATCTCCACTGTTAGGTAAAAAGGCCTGGTCAATGTGGTGCATGATAATCCTAGTTTGGGAGGCTGCTTCTGTTGGTAACTAGTCATCTCGCCACCAGGAAGACTCGCCACCAGCAAACTCGCCACCAATATGCAATCACCTTTTAGCTACTAACTATGTTCTACTTGAGAAATGATTGTAGCAAGTTCAGTTTCTTCAAGTACTTTGCCTTACGTCTGCTGTAATAAATCATTACAAGGACATTATTTAGTGGAAGGCGAAGCTATGTTGATTTTTATAAGGAGAAGACTCGCCTTGAGTATGCATTTGCGCGATCCGTTAATAGTTTTCATAATCCAAGCCTAATATGATATTTTCCGAGGCGTATTTTTTATTTCGATCGATCAGTTGGCGCATTTCCCGGTTTTCAAAACTTTTCGAAACTCCGCACTATAAAACCTTCGTTCTCCCTTAGTGATTCCAACATTCATACACTCTTCGGTGATGCAGTTTTCCCTTTCGTAAACAAGCGATGCCATTTGGACGAGAAAATTTCACTGTTAAGTTTGTCATTTGCAATTGAGGAAAAAATACTTAATCTAGGACTAGAAAAAAAATTTAAAAAGTTGATGTGACCCTTGGTGGCGAGTTTACTGGTGGCGAGTCTTCCTGGTGGCGAGGTGACTATAAACCCTTCTGTTGTCGTCAGCAATCATCAGCTGTCACCTATCATTCAGGCCCCAGTTGTTCAAACGATGGATAGCGCGATCCACTGGATAAATCACTAGCAAAACCAATTGAGTTATCCAGTGGATAGCGATTTATCTGGCAGATAGTGCTATTCATTGTTTGAACAACTGGGGCCAGATGGCCTCACTATTCACATAATACACCGATCAATTCGAATCTTCAATAATCCCCCCCCCCTCCCCCACCTCCTGAGCAAAGCCTGGGCATTTGAACTTTTGATGATTGGATCGTTCAAATTCCTGCCCCCTCGAGCCAAAATGGTGTTCAAATGCCCTACCCTATCGTCGGATTTGTCAGTCATACCCAGGGATCTATATTCATTTTTTGATCAAAGTCGTCTGCCGGGCAAGTACATCTTACGATATACTTGCCCAGACAAATTTTGAGTGGCCCAGGAAAAATGCGTAAGTACAGAAAATGGTCGATAAAATCAATTGTAACTTGAGCATTGCAATCGTTTCATGGAAAATACCACGTGGTCAAAGATGGCCTGACGGCTTGAGATTTAAGCTGCATGTTTATTTCTTATTTTCTGGAAGTTTCCATTGAACGGAAAGCAATCAGAACGAAAGTACATTCTATATTATAACATTTGGTGGCATTCGCGAAAAGACATCAAAATTATTAAAACTTCACAAGTTTTTATACTCGTCTGGATGGGTTTTAAGTCGTCTGGGAGGACCGGACCACTGCAAATGTGGATCCCTGCATACCCTACTGAAGAACATACATACATACTTTATTTTAAAAAACACTGTAAAATCTTCTCCTGTTGAAGTTTTGATTTGATCGGCGCATAATACAAGCAGTTAATGATAGATTACATGTATGATTGTGTAAGCTTCTAATGCTGGTTTCTGTCGTCTGAAATTGTTGAGAACAAAATTAATAATTTTATTGTCGTGCAAGTGGCCCGAAGAAGGAAACTTTCAGCAACTTTCTTAAGAATTTTGGACTTGTTCAGAGTGACTGACAGTTGACAGTAGTCACTAAAGGTGCTTTTGCACTTCACAATTTTTCCTACAACTTGTCTTGCAATTAGGTGACAAAAAAAGTTTTCAAATTGCAAAACAAGTTGCTTAATGGGTTTTACACTTGGCAACGTTTCATGCAACTTGTCTCGTTCTTGATGATCGCATGAGGCAAATGCAAGAAATAAATGTGCTGCAAACCGTTGCAACACAAGTTGCAGGACAGATGTTATACTACCCAATGCTTTCAAGAAAAATTACTTGCAATGTTGTGTGAAGGGTTTTGGAAAGTAGAGTTAAATTGTTGTATTATTGCGTTCAACGTGAGAAGGCAATGTCTAATCTTGGGTATCTTGTGCATAGGGTGAGCTTTGGGAAGTTTTTGTTTTTCGTTCGTCTGATTTTTCAGTGCCATCTTGAATTATGTCATACAGGCATGCGCATCTTGGTTTTGATTCATCATATACGCAAATAACGATTGCACCTCATGATGGTTTGAACTGCTGCAGAATTTTGGCAAGGGACATCTTTTAGTAACATTCTCTCAGGCATTCAACATTTCCCAGTTTTCACGAATTTCGTTTTTTGTGAAGTTATCACATCTTTACTCCAAACTTTCCATACTACAAGCCTCAGTTATTGATACTTTTGATAGACGTTCTTTAACACGAATGCATCATCTTCATGGGATCTCGGCTCTTCTAGTGATTCCAACCTCCAAAGATCCCCCAGTGAACACAGTTCATAATCAATGATTATTTCTAGTTTTTATCATAATATGGAATGTGCGTTACTGACAATACAGTTACATGTAGTGTAGTAAACATTACAAGGTCTACAAATGTATGCAATCAAACTAACTTTTTCTTTTCTCTTTTTTTTTCAGTTAATAGAGGATCATTGTCACCATATCTCAACATTGATCCAACATATTTAAATCAGGTATTGAAAATCATGAAAATAACTTTTATTTTGGGCCATTTGTAATTTGGTGGATATGATTCATAAGAATTTTCTTTCTACAAAATGTTATTTATTTTACCTTCAAGGGAGGAGCAGAGTTTGTTTTCCCCACCGACAGTAAAAAGAAGAGAAGCTGGGGTGAACGGATGTTTTCAGGAATTGGAACATCATATATGTGTGGTAGGTGTGCCTGCTTGTTTTGCAATCATCATGAAAAAGCCCTCAGTATATAAAATTGCCCTCGCATTGCTATGCAATGTTTGGCTATAATGAATTAGCCTGGCCATTTTCAACTCAGACAAGTTTTGGATTTCACAGTCCGCCATTACTTACTTTCAAAACTGACCGATTGGACCTCAGAGAGTTGGATCCAGGGAAAAGTGATGTCAAAGGCTCACTTTGACACCTGAACCAGTCAAAACCAGCCAGACTTGGTATTTTACTCTGTCTTTAGAACGCCAGGGTATTTTACTCTGTTTAACGCCAGACGATTTTACTCATCAATGTGGAACCCCCAGGAGTCAATGGGTTAATCACTCATGTCCCCCCCAGTAAAATTTCAGCCTGTGAATGCAGCTTGTTATTATTATGCAAAATGCGAGTTTAAAAGACTGAAACCCCGAAACTCCCAGGTTGCATAATAATTCTGGGATGTACACGCAAAATTATGCATTCTTATTATTAGTGAGCCTTTGACATCTTTATCTCCTTGCTCCAGCTCTCTCAAGACTTTAAAGTTAGCAATGGCAAACCATTAAATAGGAAAATTCCGGTTAAAATAAACAGGTTTCTTTTTTGAAATCAAGGGTTAAAGCATTGGTTGCTTAGTGTTTACCGTAGTTAACATAGATTTGAAATCCAAAGAAAATGAGAGTTCGTTTTTTGGTCACAGGGGCACTTTAAAGGGACACTTCATGTTGGATGCCAAATAATGGGCATAATTATAATTACCTAATAATTACTTGCATTTCTAGACATAGGGGGTTTATCTTATTTTATTAAATTCTCAACCTGGGATAATACATTTCGCATGCTCTGATTGGTTCACTCAATCTCGGTTATCAGCTCATATACCTTAGTTTGACCTTATATGGTAAATGATTGCGTTAGGCGTTGCTAAACTAATTTTGTTTTGGCTGGAAAGCGAAAATTCTCTTCAAATAAAGCCAAAAAAGAAAAAAATCTCTTTCTTGTGGAAAGTTTGGACCAATTCCAACGTTGAGAAGTATAGTACGCGAAAAGGCAAGGATTGTTTTTGTGATGAGCCTGCATCTGTGTGACCACAAGGTATTACATGTACACAACATCGCATCGATTTCCCTTGGAATTTCTTGCTTTTTTCGTTCGTATTTCTTACTTCCAAATTTTGGAAGTTTAAGGAATTAATTTTAATAAAACAATTATTCCATTCGCGCTTGTTGGATATGAGACTGGTTATAGCCAACTCGGCGCTACGCGTCTCATTGGCTATTTATCGTCTCATATCCAACGCGCGCTCATGGAATAATTGTTAAGTAACTTATCTCATCTTATAAATAAAGTAGGTTATCGATAACCTCTGACCGGTCGGCATAGGTGGTTGAGCATAAACTACCGTGTGGGAAGTCATGGGATCAAAACTCCAGCCTTGCCAACACTCAGGATCTTTAACCCATTGGCATTCATTCATGGGTTGGGTGAGATCAATTGTGGCTGCCAGTGGCACCTGTATATGATGATGTCTAATCTCACCCATAGATTGATTACTTGTAAAGCGCATTTGAATACATATGTATGTAAACAGAAAAATGTTAAACATGGCTAAAAAAAATGGTTACAAAAAGGTTTTAAAAAGGTTTAAAATGCGACATTTCGACTTAACCTAAGTCATTATCAAGCGATGAAAATAAAAAGAAAATAAAAATGAACTTGAATATATAATAAAATTAAAGCATGAAGTTATGCTGTTTATCCTAGAGATGCAATCAAGTAAAAAGCTTAGCTCAAATGGAGTTCTCTTAGGTATTGAGTGAAGGCTTGAGTTCCTTAATGAAAAACAGAACACAATTAAACTAAGTCAAATGGCATTTCCTAAGAATAGAGAAATGACTGCTTAAACTAGAGCAGTCATTTCTCTATTCTGTATAAACATGTTACATGTACCATTACTACCGCGTACCGGTGGCTCAGTTGGTTGAGCACCGGGCTGTCACGCGGGAGGTAGTGAGTTCAACTCCCGCCGAACCAACATTCAGGGTCTTTAAATAACTGAGGAGAAAGTGCTGCCTTTGTAATTACATCTGCAAATGGTTAGACTCTCTAGTCTTCTCGGATAAGGACGATAAGCCGGAGGTCCCGTCTCACAACCCTTCAATGTTCATAATCCTGTGGGACGTAAAAGAACCCACACACGTCGCAAAGAGTAGGGCATGTAGTTCCCGCTGTTGTGGTCTGTCTTCTGTGATGTATCATGGTTGGGAGGGCAAATGCTCGGATATATTAGCTACACCAAGCTACTCTAAAAATCGGAGGGTAAATAAAGATATGTGATATGATGATATTACCGGTAACAGTTTCACCCCTGAATCACACTCCCTTTGAGAAGTAAAATCGTCTGGCATTAGACAGGATATAATCTACTGGTGTTACTCTTAAAAAGGCATGGGTTAATGAAAATTGTCATTTTCATTAAGAAGGGTCACGTCCCCTTGATCGAGATTGAAAATCTCTGTATCTTCGAACAGGTTTGGCAGTTGGAGGAACGTGGGGTCTGTATGAGGGATTACGAAGCCCAGATGGGAAGACACTAAAGCTCAGAGTAAACAGGTACTACCGTACTTATTCAGCTATCTCTAATTAGACAGAGTAACATTTTAATACTAAGTATGGCCGGTTCTGGCTGGCATGGGAGTCAAAAGGATTTGAAATCCGAAATGATCTCATCCTTTCTTTTAAGCAATGTTGTAGGCACCCATGCAACTTAGCTAACTTTATCTCGCATGAAAATGAGCATAGACAACAACATTGAAAGGGAAGGGTGTTTGACTACGACTGAGCTCTAAGGAGAGGATCATTTAATCAGGGGTAACTTTTTTTAGTGCTTATCCCAAGCAAGGAGATGGTCGTGCACCGGACAAAAGCAGCAACCTCTGACTTGATTAATCAGTAGTCAAGCAATGGTGATCTGCAGTAACTGGAAGGTTGTGCATGCATTATTGATCTTTCCTCATTATGGGCCATTTTCATACTAAGGCTATAATCTACTTTGTGTCAAAATAGTCGAGATTATATGGAATGATGGTTTTAATTAATTTTCTGTTTTCTCCTAGTGTATTAAATGGCTGCACAAGGAGAGGTCCTTCATTTGGGAACAGCTTAGGAGTTTTAGGTAAGGAGGAACTTAAGTTGTTGTAGGTTGTTGTGTTGGGAAACTTATGAGATTTGTTTTTCACTCTGCAGCCCTTATGTACTGCAGTCTGGACACACTGATTGGCAAGTTGAGAGGTGGTGAAGAGGATGAATATAATTCAGTGGGAGCAGCAACCTTAACTGGTATGATCTTCAAGTCGACAGCTGGATTGCGGCCCATTGCCATTGCAGGTGGCTTGGGTGCCGGTATTGCGACAGCTTATCACTTTGGAGAGAAGCTTTGGAACAGCAGGGGACATTCAATTTCAACACCCAATTGGGCATGAACTGCATTAATTAGATTAAAGGTCTTATAAATTATGCCATTCAAGCAACAAGCTAGCCTCACCTGCAGATATCCTCCCTTCAAGAAAAGCCAGAGGACAAGTGCATATTTTAAGGTCAAAGACACAGAGGTCATTTTGTTGAACAAAATGAATGAGAACATTAATCACGCCTTCAAAGTTGGAGAACTGAGGTTTTTGGGATTAAAATGTATTTGATTGAAGACAAACGTATGAATACATGTATAATATGTTTTATGTACTCTAATGTGTAAGATTGATCTTGGATGCCAAAATGTTATTACTGTAGAATTACTTGGAGTTATAAAAATTAAAGTAAATTTAAATTTTTGCCCAACCTTTTTGCCCAACCTTTTGAGTGCCACCAATGTCATAGCGAGAACAAAGCGAGAACAATGTTGTTGCAATTGATGTTGAATTGACCGTGGCCCTGCACAATGGTTTGCAAAAAAATGATTTGATTGGTTATTTTCTCGAAAAAGGTGTGTTTTGTGCAGGGTCAAGGCCAAAGATATGGACAAAAACATGAAACAAATGAACTTGTCAAGTTTCATAACCATCTCCATGTATTAAATATGGTGCCAATCCAAAAATAATACTATAGGGTTAACATAGTCTTTGTTTTTATCATTATTTATTCTCTCTAGTCTTGCAGAAAAATTACTTTGTGAATGTGTGCTATGCGAGTGTTAAAATAAACCATTGCTTTACACTTCTCTGCCACAGTATTATGCATTCTAAAGATTTGTCCAGGGTTAACCCTGCACTTAATGAACAAATTCCACAAGTTGGTTAAAACCAGCGTAAAGGACTCATAACTTTGCAAAATACATGTACCAATAGGATTTTCAGAAAATAATTAAATTTATTTTATTTTATTTGGCACTGTTCAGGTTGAAGGAGGGTGTGGTGGGGGTATCCCCATGTAATGTTGTCCTTGGAATCTGGGATCAGAACCTTGCAGTGGAAGCATAGGGTGTCTTATGGCAAACCCAGAGGGTGTTCCCACTGGCCAGGGTCCTTGGAAACGAGGTCCTCCAGATAAGGGCCTAAGAGGCTCACATAGAAGCATTCCTTGAAAGTGTCTTATGTGTGGAGGTACAGGTGTCATATTCAATTGACCCCTAGGAGGTGGACCAGAGGGAGGAAACCTTCCAAAAGGTATCCCTCTTGGTGGTGCCACAGGTCCCATACCAGAGTGCTGTGTAGAAGTGAAATGGTCCATAAAAGGTCTCCCAACTGCTGGTGGGGCAAACCTTGGTTTGTGCCAAGACATTGGTCCCCTTTGCATTGCTTCAGTGTTGTTAAATACAGAGTGCTGTGTTGAAGTGGAATGGTCCATAAAAGGTCTCCCAACTGCTTCATGCGAAGACATTGGTCCCTTTTGCATGGCTTCAGGGTTGTTAAACAATGTCTCTTGATTTGAAGTGAGATCAAGATTAACAGGCTGATGTTTTGCTCGATTTTTCCAACTCCTTTTCCTGTTACCTAAAAAAAAAAACAATGAAAAAATTTAATTATGCATACAAGTAAGTAATGAAATTCTCTGGGATGATTCTCATTGTATAATGTGTCACACTTGCTTCCTTTGCATGGGCTGACAGAAATATTGGGTTTTGTGCCTGGGAAGATGAGCAAGACCTTAAAAGTGTCAATTACATCAAAAACTCCTTTCTGCTAAACAATTCCCTGCACTTGTCACTTTTTAGAGGCTTCTAAAAGTGGAAAAATGGTTGCAATGTTGATCTGCAGCTGCACAAGGAAGGGGAATGGGCTTAATACTGGGTTGATGTCACAGACTGCTTTGCATTGTGATAGTTCTTTGAAAACAGGGATGCAAAGTAATTTTTGACATCAACCCAATTCCCATTCATTGCTCAGTCATAGATCAAACTACAGCCATTTTCCCCGTCTTTCAAAGTGAATATAAAAAGTTAATCTTGTAAAACATTGTAAAAATTAACAACACAATATATTTTTGAGACGATTTCAGAGAATAAATAAAGCAGAAAAGTTTGTTGAGGTGGAAGTCACTTAAAGTTTAAAGCTCTAAATAATTTAGCACCAATTCACAATTGTGATCAGCCCCTGCAAGTGCTCAACATAAGAGGTCGTCCGCGATGGCCAGAAAGTTTACTGGGACACCAGTTTTTTGTAAAATGAAAAGCCTGGTTGTCCAAAGAAAAAAATAATGGATAAGCCAGCCAAAAATAGAAAATGAATTACATGTTAAGGTTGAGATTTGCCGCAGCTGAGCATTTTCCTGTGTTTGAATATCTGTGGCTTTTACAACACATGGTCAGTTAGAAAAATGCAAGAGACAATATCACAAGCATGTAGGGGGTGATGGCTGAGATCAAAGTCTCCATTTTGAAAATGCTAAAACTTAAACCCAGACTTCCACAAAACTTATAACTAAGGGATACTCAAGCTCCAGCATCATGCGATTGCATCTCAACACGGTGTGCATCATAAAGGGTTTCCTAATGAGCAAACAAGCATTTCTCAGGGCAACCAAAGTGACAGGTTTAGTTGCCTGGATTTTTTTAGAATTTTGAGGACTGGCCGCTATGTTTTTCAAATGAAACAAAACAGTATTTGCGCTTGAATAGAGTTTAATTCGTGGAGGATTAAGGGGTAATTTTCTAAAGAGACTAGGGCAATAAGAGAAACACAAAAGTTTGGTTTTATGAATGGAATTGGTAAAGGTAAAGTAAAGTGCTTCTCAAGTCGAATATTTCTGTCTATATTAATCTCCTCACCAAAAGCAAAGATGTCTTGCCACTCTTACCTCAAAATTTGGCTTTTTATCTTGTGGGCAAGATGTGCAAACTTATCAAAACTGGCAGTACTTTCGAGCCACGACCACAATGTGAGAAGCATGGGTCTATTCTCGATTTTAAGTCACAAATTGCTTTGCATTCCTGTTTTGAAAGAAATTTTGCATTGCAAAGTAGTTTGTAATGTAAAATCAAGAATAGACCCATTTCCCTTGCATCACGGTCGTGCGTCAAAATTACTGCTAGTTCTGCCAAGTTTACGTGGCTTGCACAGCACAGAAAAAGTGAAATTCTGGGTGAGTCAGAGGTGACATAATTATGTTCAATTTGGATGGAGAGATTTAAAATTATTAGGAACAAGGAATATTAAGAGTTTACGTGCACTTTAGACAATTAAAAGAAAGATCTCAGAGTTGACATTTTGAGTGTTAGTCCTTTGTGAAAGCAAACTAGCTCTAATGAAAGGCTGATGCTCAAAAAGTCTGCTTACAAATCTTGTGTTCATGACTAATCCTTGAGGATCAGTTTGGGAACTAAAACGGTTGCCCTTTTTTGTTTTGGGACTCCAGCATGACTGCATGACAACAGGTGTATACTATCTCCTGAATGTACATGCATATCAACTGCAGCTGTTACACTCTTGGCTTTAAAATATAAAACATATACCATTCTCGTTTCCATTTGCAAACTCTTTTATCTTGTCACTACAAACCTTTCTGAGTTTCCTGGTGGACAGTTTCTCCACCCGCTTCATTCATTTTTTGGGAAGAAGTATTCTCTGCCGACCCCCTTTTAGCCACTCTGTTTGTGAAAAAAGGAGTGTTGAAAATGATATGATCAGTTGTTATTGAGGTGCAGTAGTATGGGATTTATTACTGCCATTATTGTTAGACTTGTCTTTGAACGTTACTGCTTAATCCATTGACTCCTGGGAGAGAGACTTCAACACTTTCCCCTCTAAGAGTGACATTTACAGATTTTACTCAGACTCCTTAGGGGTGAAAGGGTTAAAAGTCAGATTGTCTAACACAAGTTTTACTTGTCAACTGTGGGCATCCTGGGGCACCTGTGAAGTGAATTCTCCCTCTTGCGAGAAATAACAAGTCTGTCGTGGTGTGTAACAACTTGATGACTCACCCGTGCAAGTTGGGGGGGGGGGGGGGGGGGAAGGGGTGGAAGCAAGCAGTGGTGTGTGACTGACTTTCCTCAGCAAGTTAAAGTGGTACTATGATCAAAAAATCATTTCCTTTTTTTCTTCAGATTTTGAAAGCGTGTTCGCTTAACACCTAACTGGCAAAATTTTGAGCTTTGAGCTTTATCAAAAGGCTGTTTATTATGAGTGTAAGTTTTGGATTTCACGGTCCACCATTACGCAAGTTCAAAACTGGCCGATTGGACCTCAGAGGGTTGGATCTAGAGAAAATGATGTTACTTACTCACTAGCTTAAAATTTCAGCTTGTAAACACAATTTATTATAATTTTTATATGCCAAACACGGGTTTAAAAGTCTGAAAGCCCGAAACTCCCGTGCTGCATATTAATTCAGACACATACACACGCATTGCATTCTTAAACTAGTGAGTCTTTGATGTCATTAATTTTTCTCCTCGACCCAGCTCTCTCAAGATTTTAAAGTTAGTAAAGGCGGACCAATAAATAAGAAAATTCCAGGTGTCTTTTTTATATCAGAACTTAAAACTTGGGTGAGTTTGTGTTTACTTAACATAGTTTTGAAATCCCAAGAAAAAAAAGAATTGAATATCAGAAAAGCAGGCAAAATAGTTGATTGGGAGACAGAGAGGAGCAAGTAAGATGACATAACCACAATGTGAGTCTTTGACGTCATTAATTTTTCACGGCTCGGGTGTTTTCACGAGATCGTACACATAGTGGAACCGTGCCTGTCAAAAAGTCGACCTGCTTTTTTCAGGTCCCAAACTTGCACAGTCACTTAGCCATTTAAAAATTTGTCCAGTTCTAACGGCCCCGTGTGAACACAAGGTGGAACTGTACAAGTTCTTGTCCATGCACAAATTTGTTTGGATCCGTGTAAACAGGGTCTAAGGAGACTCGAAAGGGTTTTTAGCCGTGCATACATGCGTAACCTACACACGCGTAACCTACACACGCCATAACTAAGAAACATATGCATCAGCCAAATGAATCAAATTTCAATCAAAACTTGTGCGCACAACACACTGGAAGGGAAAATACAGTGTAAAATCGCACAAACCAGAAACAAAATCTGCGAAAAAAAAAATGTCTTTATCTCGAAATTTTGCTTGGTGACAAATCTTGATTTTTTGAATGCACATATCCACAATGGCACTTCAAATACAAAAAGTTTTGGGGAAAGTTATCTAGTACAATTTCTGTAAACTATAAAATGCCTTTTTCCGATGTATCTTAATTCTACTGGATAACTTTTTGTCATACTCTCTAAGAATTTAGGGAGATTTCCAACAAAGAAATAAAAACGGTAAGGTCACCGATTTGGTTTTTCAGATAATTTTCAAAAACTGAAATTTAGAGGGCCTTTTTGTGGACCTGGCGTGTTGTTTATACTTTGCCTACACTATGAAATATCCTTCTTTGGTATCTTTCATCGTTGCACAAACACCATAGCTGCAATGAAAAACTCTTTCGAGCCTCCTTAACCAGTACTGTTCATGGGAAGGTCAATGAAGTGGGGAAGTACATGTTCAAGAATTTGAACACTATCCCCTACCCAGTAGTTCAAAGCCATCTTTGGGCATCTGGGGAGCAGTTCAGTTTGATTTGACAACTGACAGCTACCAAGCACTTAGTCTGCAGTGCACGTGTATTTTAGTAGTCACACACTCAGTATGTCCTTCGCAGAATGTTTAGCCGCCATCTTGAATTTCTGAAGTAGACGAAGAATCTTGTGGAGAGGAATAGATTGCCACCAAGTGGGTGGGTCCCTGCCAATATCCATCTAAGATGGCGGTTTGATAGACTGCAGGCAAAAGAGAGGTCAGCCACTTTCCCTATAACAGGGTTTGTGCTACTCCTTGAAGTCCTTGAAAAGCCCTGAAATTTAATTTTGGACTTCCAGGGTGCTTGAAAAGCCCTTGAAAAAAGGATTTGGTGGGGAAACTGCTTGAAAATCCTTGAATTTTTGCTTGGGTGAAAATTGTTGAGATTGCATAATGCTAAGTTAAAGAGACATTTCAAAAATTGAGCCCCAACTTGACTACTAGGGAAAGATTTAATGCAAATTTAAATAAAATACCAGTGCATGCACTTAACTTGCAGGACATGGGAAAGAATATCAAGGTACTAGGCTTTTTCTTGCAAACACTTCTTGAAAACGTAATTTCTTGTTCCTAAAAACTCCTTGAATAATCCTGGAATTTTATGTACAAAATCCAGCATGAACGCTGCTATAAGACCTACCTGCACTGTAGGCTACCAAACACTTAATCTATTTAACTGAAGAGCAGTTAACCACAAATTCGCAACCTAGAACCCAGTAGTCAACTTCAATGGGATTTTGCATCATAAGTAATATTTAACTTCCAAAAGAAAACTTAATATGATTCATGTGACCCTGCTAATTACCCTTCCTTGCAGTCTTATGGACTGACTCACAAAAGGTACAGCTAAAACAAGATGGGGCTGAAAGCTCAATTAGACCACAGCCCCATAGCCAGTGGTAATTAGCTGGGGGTCCATTTTGACCACAGAAGAAAACCTAAGAACCAGGAGAAAATCCTTGAGTCAGGTTTAGATCAACTGAAACAGAGCAAATCTAATTGAAAAGGTGGGAGAAGCAGATAATGATCACTAGGACAGCTCTAGCCTAACTCTCCAGGGAGTACAACACTGGCTTTTCCCAGATGGTTATCCATTATTGACCCCATTTCCATTTGCAACAGGACCTAACTTTGATGAACTGACAGGAACCAGTCTTTTTTGTTGGGCAATCTGTATGCCATAAAGCCGCGGCTACATGAGGGCTTTTTGTCTCGCGCCAGTGATGCGATTTTTTTCAGATTTTGTTGTGTCGCCTGTGCGACAGGCCTAGGGTGGCTACACTTGTGACAAATTTTGGTGACAAATTGAAGGCCGCGTGAATCGCATACTTCAAGAGACCTGACATTTCTACTTTAATTTCATTGGCTAAATAATCTTTAGTCTCGTCGCAAATGCGGGCAAAAAGTTGCAGGGTGGGTACACGGGCAACTATCTCTGCGATTTTGTCGCAAAAGTTTCAACTCTGGCGACTTTTTCTTGGCGATTTTTTCACCTGTCGCTTCACCAGCTCAAGGGTGGTTACACATGCGATTTTCATCTCACGCTGGCAACACGACAAAGTTTGAAAAAATGGCATCACCAGCACGAGCAAAAAATTGCTCGTGTAGCCGCGGCTTAATGCACTGCTCTAAATCCTTAATTTTACCTTTCTTTCTTCCTGCTGGATTTTGCCCGTGCCTCCTCCTCGTCATCTGAATAGTCTATTACCTACAACAAAAACAACAGCATATAAATAGTTTTCTTACTGGACTACCCACAACAAATGGAATCTTTCTTTCAAACATATCAGTTTATGCACATTTCACAACATTACAAAGTCGTGTCCTCTTGGAATAAGGAAAAATTAATATCAAATTCACCTCGACTGGTGGTTCTTCGTCGTGCTCCCATGAAGCATCAGATCCTTTTAACCTATGAGGTATGAAATGAATATTAAAAACTAGGAAAAAAATTACATTTTAAAGAATCTGTGGTGTTTCTTGATAACAGTAAAAATGATCTACAATCCTGAACCAAGTTGCTCAAAAGCTGATCAACACTGAAATCTGACAAGTAAAATCATTTTGATGAGTAAAATCATCTGGTGTTAGACAGAGTAATATATATTAAGTGTCACTCTAAGGGGCCAATGGGTCAATTAAATACAAACCCAGGTATGGATTTTTCCCTTCAAAAAAACCCTAACCTAAGATTGAAATTTTATGCTAAAGAGAAGCAACATCTAGTCAATTTTGGAGGCTAAAAACTCTTGTCAAAACTTTTCCTCATCAGAAAATAGATGGCAATTTAAGTTTCCTGTAATGCAGGTACCTTAAACAGGCTTTGAACAACTGCACTCTGAACAAAACCAGTTGAGATCTTTCCCAATTTTGTCCTTTTAGGCCATAATCTTATATAACACCCCATATTGGGTAAATTTGTCTTCCATATTGGAATGGTTATCTAGACCCCAGTTCGCCTCTAAATATATCAAGGCTCAATATTTACTCACTACCGGGTGAGTAAATATTATACTGTTTCATGGTGTTGTAATTTCTATTATTTTGTATTGTCGTTGGTCATTGACTTTTGCAAACTTAGTGGCTCCTAAAGGAACTGTTTGTTAGAAGAACATTCAGGCAATTCAACATGCTTCGTCTTTTGTTGCATGTGGTAATTTTGGTTTCAGCTCATTTTAACAGTGATTCAACATATGCAGACTAAGTTCATCTTTTGAAAACATACATTTTCTGTCCCTGAAAAAACCTGTCGGCCAACTGTTGGCCAACGGTCGGTACTTAAGGCTGTCGGTTATTTGTTGGCCGACAGTTGGCCAATAGCCTGTGTACATCCACCTCCTCCCCAGGTATTGACCAACAGTCGGTTGCGGGGAGCTCTTCTTCACAATAATATTACCCCATGTTGTTCAGGAAAAACTGAAAATAACCTACAATTAGTGGCAAAAAGTCTTGGGAAACTCACCCTTTTAAGCTGGTTTTTCTAACTAGTTTCTTATTTAGTCAATAGTGAACAGTGATTTCCTAGTCTATTTCATCAACATTGATTAGCAAGGGAGGGAAGGCAAGGCTGTTGCCTAACAGGAGCCCGGTAGCCTGGGGCTCCCAAAGAATAGCTATGGGCGCCTTAATTTTTCACAGCAACACCTTTCACTTCATATGTTGGGCTCCTAAGTTCTCAGCGTTTAGCTCTGAGGGCTCCTTTAAAATTTTCTTAGGCAGCAGCCTTGGAAGGGGACTTCTATTTGCTCCAGTTGCCGCTTTTGAGGAATTTTGACAGATATGCTTACAGTTAAAAACGTCTGAGAGATTTTCAGGCCCATCCTAGCATTTACCAGGCTCCCAACTACTTTTGCCACTGATTGTAGCTAAATTGTTTCAGGAAGAAAGGGGAAGCCATTATTATTCATAAGATTTACTTCAGAACAGTTTTTTTTAAATAAGGACTGGTCTAGTCGTGTGTATGAAAGAGGCATGGGAAATTTGTTATTGGTAAAACAAGAACATTCTTTTCACTTTAATAGCTGTATACACATGCTGTAGCACTCTGCGATGTTGGTCTGGCCGGTTTAGGCCGGTTTGGACGTCAAAGGGTTAATGGGGACATAGTAGTTCACTCTGTCTAACGCCAGATGATTTTATTCGTCAATGGGGAACCCCTGGGAGTCAATGGGTTAATCACTCACTGAAAAACTATGTCCTCATTAATCACTGACTGAAAAACTAAGTCTGGCCAGTTTAGGCCAGTTTGGACGTCAAAGGGTTAAATGATTGTGGTTATTGGTTCACTGTATTCAGATGGAAAAGGCAATTCTGAAGGTAGTGCCATTTGACTAAAATCAAGTTAAAAGTCAAGGTAAAATCAAGTTGATGTCTTACTTTTTCAGCTGAGACACAAAGACATAGTGGGAATATTCCATGATGTCAGGAGCATAGAGGACTTTATCTCCCACAAGAACATTTTTCTCCTTGATATCAGACTCCTTGTTAAATCTGACAGAATAAAATGGTCTCTGCACTGGTCCAAATGTCTCAAACACCTGCAAAGTGATATCAGTACCACCAGTATGTAGTCTAAAAAATTTCCTATGAATTGAATTCAGCCAGACTTGCTGCGATTTTCATAATTCTGCGGAATCTCACCTTCAAGTGCAAAGCGCCAAACTGCGTTCTGGCTTCCATCAAACAATTTCCAAACATAACTGAGAAGATCCACTCTGCCTCCAGAAAGTGAAGCGGAGTTTTTGTTTAGTTCACTGCTTGAATACCATTATGATATCTTTGTGGAGGTTCTTCAGAAGAGACTCGTACAGCTTCCATCGCTTTCCATCGGCATCAACTTCAAATGTACCAATGTAGCGTGGGAACCAATGATGCTGATTGGCAATATTGATGTTGGCATCTGTGGTTTTGGCTCAACCCTCGGCTTGGCATCAGAAGTTTGATTGATGGAAGCCAACATGCAGTTTGGCCATTGGCACATGAAGATGAGATTCCACAGAATTAAGAAAATCACAGTAATGCTTTCATGATAGCCTCTCTAGAACTTTTGAGAACTACAGTACTGGGAGGTAACTCATGCCAATCTGAACATCTGACGACCACAGCAACTTTAAGTGGGGAAGCCAAGTTTGAATAACTAGACACGAGTGTTGTTTTTCTTAGAGTGCATAATATTCCACTGTTTTACATAACTGCAAATTACTCTGACTTAAACCAGAACAGCAGCCAGCAGAGTACAGTACATGTACATATAGCCTAACTGAAAGCATTTTAGTACCATTTTGTGAAAAAAGCAGCTCATAGCTATCCAGCAAGTTCAACTAAGTTTGATAAATATTGTCCCCAACCCAATAGCACAGCACTTATTAAACAATGGTGACAGCAACGAAAACACTGAAAATCAGCGTATTTAATCACTGGACAAAGCCATAGATTTGTGTGCTCTGCTCAGGAGTCAGACATGGCTCCAGTCAGAGTTAGGTATCCATATCTTTATATATGACTGAGAAAAAATGACACAGAATACTCACCAACCCAAGGCAAGATCTGTTCTCCAAGAAAATAATGCTCTCTTCATCCAAAGCAGGGGTGCATGGTAAAGCTCTTACTACAACTGCAAATAATGGAAAGGAAAAAAGTGATAAACTGTTTGAAAGACAAAATTTACATAATAATATAAAATTATTTTAATGCATTGTTCAGAATCAATCCCTTTATTTCAGAATAAATTGTATGTAAAATACATGCTTTTTCTTCCTGACCTTTTAAAGCAAAATATTAATATTGCTGATAATAATTATTATTATTATTATTATCACAATTGTAATCAGTAGCATTATTTTACTCATAAAAGTGAGAGGAATAATCATCATGTAAATTCTTACGAGACATGTCAATATAATGCAGTATCAACATCTCAACTTTCTCAGCCATTGTATGGTTGGATGAAAACTTGAAATAATTGATGTCGCAGCATCAAAAAACAGTTTGCTCATGTAAGCTCTGGTACTGCTATAAATCCAGTTCTCATTTGATTTTGATAAGTATACTTCCTCACATCCTGTTCATTGACATGAATAAAGATCTTGAGAATGTTGAATTTCCAGTGTTTAATTACTAAGTTAATTACAATTACCGGTACCTGATTCTCAGTTCAGACAAACAGTCATAGAAAAATGGGGCACTTTCCTTCCATTTTGGTCAAAATTCTCAGTAAGAAAACTATTCCAAAAATTTCAAGTGGAGAATGAAACAGCTGTCCACTCCAAGTTTATGTCTTTTTTTGGTTAAGTTCACATCATTAAATAAATATAAAAATAAAATTAATAAAACAAAAGCACACCGTCAAATTAAAATGAGGAACCCTGATTTATTTACATGTTTGCATAATTTCCTGTAATGGGTTATTCCAGAAAAAATCCACACCCCCCCCCCCCTCCCCAATGGATGGGGTAGTCTTTTAACCCCCCCTCTCACCTGGATTTCCTGATACACAAGCCCCCCCCCCCCCCTCTCCTGTCTGGATTTCCAAGACAAAAGACCCCACCTCCCGTCTGGATTTCCAGGGTGTTTGATCCCCCCCCCCCCTCCTGCGAGAATTTCCAGAATCCCATCCATTGGGAGGGGGTGGGGGGGTTACTAACCCATTGTTTATCTTTTTTTCATAGCAGCTTACAACGGTACATGTACCTAAGGTTTCCACAACACTGAAAACAAGTCCAATTTCCACAAGTTGAACATTTCCATCTATGCTTATATCAAGCTCTGGTACCTCAGGAAGCTCCTAAAGAGAATCGATCAGAACATACTGAATTTTATTCATTACTTGTAAAATTCATTAATAATTTATGAGGGTGCAAACCAATCCCAGCACAGTATTCAGATCACATGTACACAACTGTAAATAAAACCCCAATACAAATCAACCGAATTATTAAACAGTAGAATTAACTTTTGATACAAACTCCTGCTCAGCTAATTAGTATTCATTAACTTTTGATACAGATCTCTTTTGATTAATATAACAATTACTTTGCATTCAATTTAATGTATTCATTTCACAAGCAAGATAAAATATTCGCGTCCCATCTGTATGGATGTTTACAATGGCTCGCCTATCGGCTCGCCATTGTAAACGCCCATACGGATCTCCCGCTCATATTTT
The DNA here is from genome assembly GCF_036669925.1 of Montipora capricornis. Lineage (NCBI taxonomy): Eukaryota > Metazoa > Cnidaria > Anthozoa > Scleractinia > Acroporidae > Montipora > Montipora capricornis. The sequence goes on from NC_090896.1 coordinate 36,255,996, forward strand.
ATCTACTTCTTGGTCATCCTTATTATTTTAATTCAAATGATACATGTACATGCACAGTATATGGAATTATGCAAGTTGAGGAGCTGTTACTTGTGCCTAGGGCGAAAACAAAATCCAAGATCTGCACGGTTATTGATTTTAGATGAAAGCGTGATTTATGAAATAAAGGTATATATTTGAAAAGCTGGTTACAGACGAAAGGGAGAAGTGATCCTCATACGTATCTGGACAAATTAAGCACTACTGTAGTCTCTTATATAGACACCTGAAAAATTCAGGTGGCTCCAACAGAATTTGAACGCATGACCTCTGCGATGCAGGTGCAATGCTCTTGACTACCAACTGAGCTATGAAGGCACTAAGTTGGGAGAACATAAAACACTTAATAAAATATATACTTTCACCCATTGACTCCTAGGAGAGGGACTTAATAGACTTTACTCTGTCTAACGCCAAACGATTTTCTTCATCAATGGGGGCAGTCCAGGGCAGTTCAGGTATCAAATATGGGTTAAAGTCCATTTCATTCATCAAGTCCTTTCACAGTAACACATGTGCCCAACAAAATGACCTGCTCTCACTATAGTGCCTTCATAGCACAGTCGGGAGAGCATTGGACTGGTATCACAGAGGTCATGGGTTCAAATCCTGTTGGAGTTACCTGAAGACAATATTGCTTAAATGTCCAAATAAGTGCAATGAACACTTCTCCCTTTCATCTTAAGTGTGACTTGTTACATTCGCAGCTATTTCAAAGCCTACAATAATAAATGACTATTTAACAATAATTTTAAGTATTGTAGGGAATGGAGTGGCATCTTTTCTCAATCAACATTTTCTTTAACTGTCCATTTGCTATATTGTCAGGGATGTAACCAAAATGTTGTAAAGATGGTAATATGCACTTAACAGGTAGAAGGCCCAGTTGGACACGCATGTGACGTGTCCCTTCTAGCGGAGTCTGCGGCATGCTTAACCAAAAAATTTTGAATAGGAGGTGATTTTTTCCAGCTGGCGGCTTCTCTCTACGTCCCTGATTGTAGTTCTAATTAAAGTGTCTATCACCTCAAAATCCCATTCCACTCAACAATTCTCTGCACTTATCTGACAGTAATTCACTCTTTGATTTGCTAAACTCTCTCCCTCAACATCACTGTTTTAGTGAGCCTCATAAAGAGCGGAAAACTGGTTGTAATTTGATCGACGACTATACGTAAGGAGGAGGAATGGCTTTGCACTGAGATAGCTCTTTGAAAACAAAGATACAAAGTACTTTGTGTTGTCAACCGAATATTGAACCCCCTCATTGCTCACTCATGGATGAAACTATGACCACTTTTCTTGAGGTTCTAAAAACAATACAATATATTTGGCACAATTTCGGGGTCCAATATGTAAACTGGAAAAGCTTGTTGAGTGATAGGCACTTTAAGCCAGAAATCTGAGCCAATCAAAGCCAAGGAAATATTCAAAATAAATGTTATTTCAATCATTAATTTGTGAAGTCTTTTGTGTTGAATAAAAAAATAATGGTTAATTTAAAAGAATAATAAAAATGACAGAAACCTTTATCAAAATTTCACTTTTTGTTTTCAGCGGACCAACTTGAACTTTCTCTTCCTCTCTTTCAATTTCCTTTCTGATATCTTCCAACTCTTCACTGAAAAAGCAAACAGGAGACAACATAATAATATTATTCAATAAAAAGAAAGAGTGACATTCTAGTCCTGTCGTGTTAGGACCCCAACCACTTTTTATTTATGCAAACAATGTATCTCTCCCAAGGGGTTTTTTGGGAACAAGGGAACAAAAGTCATGGTTAATTTGAACTGGGGAAAAGGGGCACATAAACAATTTTTAGATTTTTTAGATTTACAGACTTTGCCAGTCAAGCTGGCAGAGCGCCACAACAGCTTGTGCCAATTACTGTGGCCCCTTTTTTACCCTCCCAACCATGATACTCAACAGAAGACAGACCACAACACCGGGAACTACATGCCCGTGTTAGGGATCAAAAAGTTGGGAACAAGTTTGAAAGTAATTCCAGGAACAAGGAACACAAGCAATTATTTTTTGAGGGAACAAGGTAACAAGGGAACAAGCCTCCCTCCCCCTCCCCCCTTCCCCATCCTGGGAGGGACTTGATGATGTACATCAAAGTGAAATTCAGGTAAGTAATTAATGACTGCTAACTACATAGTCTGATTCTTAAGTTAACTGGATTCTTTCAGGAGTTTATCTACAGTCTCAGACATATTCCCTTCTCGTGCGTTCCCTGCCGCTCCCAATGTTCAAGGCTGTTGCCTAACAGGAGCCCGGTAGCCCGGGGCTCCCAAAGAATAGCTCTGGGCTCCTTAATTTTTCACAGCAACACCTTTAACTTCATATGTTGGGCTCCTAAGTTCTCAGCATTTAGCTCTGAGGGCCCCTTTAAAATTTTCTTAGGCAGCAGCCTTGCAATGTTGTTTCTCGCAGTTCAGTCACCAAATCTTTCACAGCAACATTGGGAAGGGAAGAGGCAGAAGTGTCCCAACAATTATGTCTGGGACTGTAGTTCATCTCTCTGTAAATTTCCAGCAAGTATGAAGCAGCAATTTTGTGGCATCAAAATTAATGTGTCAGTTGGCGTATCTTGGTACTGACCAAGTTAAGGTTCAAGAGATCTAGAAAAGACTTTGACAAAGAGATTCATGATATGACAATGTATGCTCTAGTAGAAGGGAAAGCCTGAAAAATTCTGGCTTGAGCAGAATTTGAATCCACAACCTCTGCGATACCAGTGCATAAGCAATGTTCACACTGCAGTGATTCCATAGTTCAGTTACGTATGTCTAGTTGAGAGTGGTCACTACTTACTCAGAGCTGGAATCAGAACTGGTCAAACTTTCACTTGAAGAGCTCTCATCATCTGAGTCTGAAGAATTTTTGCGCAAAGAAGAGGCTTCATCTTTGATATTTTCCCTCTGAGTTGAACTCTCTGCACTGATTACTTCCAGCTCCTTGTCCATGGTAGTCATGGCGTAAACTTGAATGGCTTTATCAGAATCTGAAGATATGCTCTGAGAATCCAGCACACCTGCTACTTTGAGTCCAGTGTCTTGAGGTACTGGTAACTGCGCAGTGTTTTGTATCGCTTTTAGCTCCTGCAACCCAGTTTTTCGCTCTTCAATCATGGAGACATCATCCTCCAAATCAACACTGTGAATAAAGTTTTTCTTTCCTTCTAAGAAAGTACCATTCTCTAATACAGAGGTGTAATAAGCACAAGAGTTCACAGTGTTGTTGTTTTCTACTTCTTCACTACAACTATCTCTGTCATCAGCACTCTTCAAACTAACTGCCCCTTCAAACCTTTCTGTGGGTGTTTCATTCCGTGAACACAAAAAACTTGTGTCTTTTTCTGGTTTCATCCCATGTACCTCAATTACAGGATCTTCAATCTTGGATGCATCCTCCTGCAAAACCACACTCTCAATACAGTTTCCCTGTTGCTCCAAGGAAGTACACTTCTCTGACACAGAAATTAAATCACAAGCATCCACTGCCTTGTTATTTGTCATTTCTTGACCACACTTATCTCCAATAAGACCAATTTCCTTCACATTTAAGATCCCTTCAGACAATTCTTTGGGTGTTTCATTCTGTGAACATAAAAAACTTGTGTCTTTTTCTAGTTTCACCTCATGTAACTCAATTGCAGGATCTTGAATCTTGGATGCATCCTCCTCCAAAACCACACTCCCAATATAGTTTCTCTGATGTTCCAAGGAAGTGCATTTCTCTGACAAAGAAATTAAATCACAATCATCCACTGCCTTGTTGTTTGTCATTTCTTGATGGCACCCATCTGCAACATCATTCATTCTTCTTTCAGTGTGTGTCCCATTCTCAGAAAATGAAAAACTCACATCTTTTTCTGGTTTCATCCCATTTACCTCAATTACAGGATCTTCAGTCCTGGATGCACCCTCCTCCAAAACCACACTCCCAATATAGTTTCTCTGTTGTTCCAAGGAAGTACATTTCTCTGACACAGAAATTAAATCACAGGCATCCACTGCCTTGTTTGTCCTTTCTTGAAGGCACCTATCTCCAATAGGACCATCCTTCAAATTTAAGATCCCTTCAGACCTTTCTGAAAGTGTGTCATTTACTGAACAAAGACTAACAACTTCTTGTGATTTCCCATTACGTAACTCAATTTCTGGCTCTTCAGTCACATTATCTTCCGAATTTACAACGTTAATATGACTTTTTTGTTCTGCCAAGGATGTAACTTCTGCTGATGCAGGAGTTAAATTAGCACAAGCATCTACAGGGTTGTTGTTTTCCATTTCTTGACTTCGTCCACCCCCGGACATTTCTTTGGTCATTTCGTTTTCTGAACGTGAATGATCAACGACATTTGAGCAAAGAACTCTCAGTTTGTTTCCATAAGCACCATTTGTTATAACTGAAACATCACAAATATCTTCTTTTGAAGAAAAAACTGTTTCGTTTGCAATTCCGGACGTTTTGTCTGATTCTGTTTCAACGCCAGCATTTCCTGAACTTTCTTCATCTGAAACAGAAGTACGTTGAAGAGAATTGCCATTTTCCTCTGATTGATGCAAACATATAACGTCACCTTCCTTGATTTGGTCGTTTTCTTCCATATTTGATTGTCCTGAAGTGTCAAAAGGCTCCATTTCTAACTAACGAGGCCACATGGAGGCATCTAAAAATGATTAGCCCACCATCTTTACACCACGTGCTGAATACACTAAAATAAGGAATACATATAGTACTTG
>NC_090896.1:36265785-36270785 GCF_036669925.1 Montipora capricornis
TTGTGAGTTTTTGTCGAGACCTCAGCGTTAAAGATCAAAGTGACAGGAAAGCAAAGTGGCATAGACCTTATTCATAAATGGCGGCCAATTTATAATTCTTTTGTCGAAGTGCAAATTAGCCTACCAAGCCTCGATACCATACAGTGAATTGAAAAGAATTCTTGTTCTAAAATGAGGCTTGGTAGGCTAATTTTCACGTGGACAAAAGAATTATAAATGTGACCGCCATTTATGAATAAGGTCTATTGTAAAAAAAAAACTTTCAAAGTTCCGCACAATCCGAAGGAGTTTCCGTTTTCAGCCAACGTTACTTTCTATTCGCTATTTTGGCAAATTCCATAATGCAGTTTATTTTTGGGGTTATTGGCATTAAAACAATCAATGTCCAGTTCACTGAAGCATGATAGACCCAAGGGTAAATAACTTGTATTGTTTTTATGTGAAGTACCCCCAAACGTATTGCATTACGGGATGGGGAAAGAGGAATGTTTACTCCCGGTTTGGCACAGTGAGAACAATAGGTTGCTCGATCTAGTCTTCTTTGGTCCTCAACTCGCTTCTCCTCACTGGCCCTGGTCTCTTGGCCACTTCTTCTTCAAGAATACGCTAGCCAGTCAAGGGAAGGAAAAAAAACTGGTTGTATTTATGTTGCAGTTTCTTTCTTTAATCTCACATGGACATCTCCATAAATCTTCTAATTCCCAACCTTCTCTTCGTAAATCTTCAGCGAAGTTGTGTGTTTTACATCCTTTAACACGCCGAGGCAGGCGGTACAGTAAAGAAGATGGGGAAGGCCATTGAATACGCCCATCTTCTCACTGTGCATTTCTGTTTCTTTTCAAAATTTCCTTTTAGGAGAAAAAAAGGTGGCACGAGCCGGAAAGTACAAGTTGTTGTCATCCATAAACCGCGAAAAAATGCCCTAAGACGACCACCAGTGCCTTAAATGAATAATTAATTTGTGACGGAGAGAGAGAAACGATTTTAATGGTTTCTCACCAATTCTATCGGCCACTTAGATATCAAACATGAATCCTTCTGAAGCGAAAGTTTTTAGTTCTGGAATCTCGGGCTTTTTATCCTCAAAGAATCGCAGCCAAATCTCTTACAGCAGACTAGACCAAATGAATGATTCCATCGAGTTCTCTAATGTTAATTTCCAAAAGGATTCCACCTCGTTGTGTGCAAAACTCTGCTATGGTTTACTTGGTTTGATGCTGCTTGTCGCTACTTTGGGATCTGCGATATTCATTGTGAACGTAAAGCATTTTACCATCCAAGTTCAACTGAAAAGAGGAAACGTACGCGCTTATAGATTTGATCAAGAACTGATCGCGTTTGGAAAAGAAAAGATCACGACCACAAATATGTCTGTTGTTATTGCCATGCACGTGTTAAATACGACTGAAAGCGACTGCTGGTTTGGAATACTTCTGAGTTTGCCAAAAGATAAGAATAAGATACTTGGGACAGAATTTTTCGCATTTTTGGCGCGTGTAACAAGTGCAAGCGTTGACGATGGATCAAAGAGGCGTTTCGATGTATTTGGAAAACACAAAACGAGTAGCGAGCTTTCGTTTTATATACACAATATTCTACGCCAGCTTCTTCCCGTTATAAAAGTCAAAATTTATGAATTTATCCTCAGTAAGGTGTCCAGTTCCAAGAGGCGAATTGCCGTACAGAAGCAAGGATTTCTGCCAGGCCGTGTTCATGTTAAACGGACCATGATCACCAAAAGTGATATTGTCACCGTTATATCTAAAGCCGATCCGGATGACTTTGAAGGCTTCTCCAGCAAACACGGAGAAACTCCAGTCACATCGTGGGAGCTAACGTACGAGGAAACAAGCGTTGTTAATGGTAAAACTGGAATGTTAAAGCGTAGTGATCTTTCTCTGTCGGGTTTTCTTCCCCTCGGCGAGGACCCCACTCGGAAGCGGCGTATAATGTCATCTCACGGTCGAGGTTTAGCTGTCAATTTCAGAAGCGTTGTGAAACTGCTGGACGAAAGTCATGGGTACGTGGAACGATGGAAGACTGTGGTAAAGAACGAAAAGGACATAAGCCATCCTTTGAATTTTGATAGCTTGGAGCAGTCGCCGCTCGTTTATTTTGCACCTAAAACAAGGAAGGATTACAAAGACCCTTTAGATGAATTGAAAGAGCTTACAGGACTAAGCAAGAAGTCGACTGGAAGATCTTCAGAACTTCCTTCTTTTATAAAAATCGTTCGTCCAGTTACCGTTAACATGGAATCAGATTTATTTGATGATGAGAATTATGACGTCAGGGATGATGAAGACGTTAGCGATAACGATGACGTCAGTGATAATGAGGACTTCAGCGACAATAATGACGTCGGTGATAATGATGATGACAATTTTAATGACGAGGAGACGAATAATTATAACCATGATTATGATGATCAAAATTCTGATAATGGCAATGAACCTTCGTGGTCCACGCCCAACTATTCCCCTTACGGGCTTGGTTACGAAGTCAGACGTAAGCGATCCATGGAAATTAACCCAGCTAAAACAAAGAATAAAATACGAAATACCAGACACGCCCGTTTGGAGAGGGAGACGACAGAATTAACTGCCATATGGGATGAACTGAAGTCCTCTGTTCCGCGACCAAACAATGAAGCTCCTCGTGTTATCCACTCGTCGATTTTGGGATTGGACTTCCGAACAGAGATTGATTTCCGAGTCCATGCCGATAATGATGGCAAGATCGACGGCTACCACGATCGTGACAGTGATGACGAGGTCGATGATGACGAACAAGAAAGGTGGGGCGTAACAACTGCATTCCGAGTCATCATCGGACAGTACCGTATAACGCCGTTCAGGGAGTTGCATACTCTGGAAAAGATTAGACACAGGCTGCTCAGAAAGGAACAGCCAAGGAACAGCCGTTGGACCGTCAGTGCTGGAGATTTCGTAAGTACATCACGTTTATGAAGAGCTAAGGCAAAAGTGATCTGAGGTCAACGGGAATGGTGCAGGGTGTGAAATTATTTACATCGCCCAGTATCTGGTCGCGAGTTTTTTTCCTAAAAAGGCCGCATGCGCGCGCATATTTGAATCGCGTAAAGTTGAAAAAAATGGCAGTCATTTTCCCCAAGGTGCAGGTGGTGAAAAACCTGGGTCTACAATTGAGATGACGACACAAAACACTTTTCATTCCAGTTTTGAGAGAATGTTAGAAATGCAAAGTAATGTAACGTCATCGCAAGAGTGGGACCAGGCCTCACACTAGTTGGACGCGCCGTTAAGTTAATGTTAAGTTAATGTATAAAGTCAATGTCTCAGAGTACGTCTCCATTTGCTATCCTCAATAGGTGAGGATGATAACGGCCATTTCTTTAAAAGGACGTTTTGCTTGTCTTATGCTAATTAGAGTTTATTATTATTTTTACCCTGCTGGGAATACGTAATTTGAATAAGAAAAGAAAAACAACTTGAATTCTGGTAGTTGTAGTTAAATGAGGCTATCGTGAAAGTTGCCTTTGTTTCAATATTATTAAGTCTCTTGCTCTCGGTTTGGGTAGAAACCCAATCACATTGCACCAAGTAATAATTAACGCGAGCCACTTATTCTATTTCCAGATGATGTGTGTTTCGCTGTTTTACATCCAGCGGCTCTGCACAACTATACGCCTTATCTTTGACGTAAAAACCACCTTCAGCATGCCCCGAGTGTTCATGTCTTACCCGGCACAGCTAACTGTCCACATTGGGCAGACAGTTTCTAACAACGCCACTATTTCGGCCCATGTCTCGACTTGGTTTCAAGAAAGTGGATTCTATACGAAAGGTAACCGAGTACTATTCGACTGTTCAGCTAAACCCAATGCTATCAGTTGTATTAATCCTGGACGGTAGCTGATAACCGTTAGCCCAGCCATGCATTTGCCATAACAGCTCAAGGATTGTCGAAGATCGAATCGTTCCTAGAAAGGCATGTAGTTTTTACAGGTCAGAGGTCACAGGTCAGGTTTACAGGTTTACTTAACGTCACTAAAATAACCCTAACCGCTTTTTCCTAATGTAACCTTAAGGCCCAAAAATGGTTTTTAGGCCTAGGGTTGGCATTAATTAAGAAATATTTATAAAAGTCAAGTAGACTACTGCACGACTGATAAAACAACGCGAAAATGTATCTTAAACTTCTCTTTCTTTTTGAAATTTACGTTGGCCAATACCAGCCTTTATCAGGTTTATTTGGAGATCTAACGAATTTACAGAATATGTATACACATGTTATGAAGTAATTAAAGAAGATTTCAAATGATAACGTAACGTCATATAGCTACTGGAAAAAACAAACAAACCAAAATAAATTAAGGGTTGGGTTTGTTTTATCCTTGTTACAACAGTGACCTGTAGATCTGACCTGTGACCTGTGACCTGCAAAAAATACCTGTCGATCGTAGAACTGTCTAGTGGTCATACACGTTTTTTTTAAAATCAAAATCCACCCGAGTCACAGCACAGTACATCATTTTCCACCACCGTAAGTACACATTTTTTTTCAAAAAGAACAAAAACCTGTGAACAAACGTTGCAAGTCTACCATTTGAGATACAAAGCTCCAATATTGGTCTAGCATAGCTGGCCATCGATTACGAGTAAACATTCAACTGGGTTGGGAGGGGACTGGGTTCCTCTTAGTGCTGGGACAATTACTTAGCACTTTCAGATGCAAAACAAGATACTTGCTTTTCATAGCTATGATTCCACCTAGGATCAACCTAACGCCTGCCAAGCAGGCTAGGCAGATTGTAGGACAGCTATCCTACCATGCAACCATATCTAAAACTGAGATCTTGAAAGGTATAATGTGTGTTTGTGTTTACAGCAATATTTTATCTGGTGGCGGGGCGCCCTCTCTGGCGCCAGCTTACAGTTAAGGGGTTTTCAACCTTGTTTCCAGGACCTCTCCCCTCACAGGAGAGGTCCTGGGAATGAGGTTGAGGGTTTTCAGTCTGT
>NC_090896.1:36275785-36298285 GCF_036669925.1 Montipora capricornis
AGTAGAGTAACCGCGCTTGAATCCCTTTTTCCGACACTTGAAATGTACTTTTTCCAGTTGTTAAAAGGTGTCCGCTGCCCGCTCTCTAGGCCGGCTCGATTACCAGCCGCTGTTTCGGGAAATAAGCCAGCGCTCACTCCCGAAATCACAGCTGAACGCGTGAGGTGAGCGATTGTTAATCTCCGCCAATCAGAAACTCGCCTGCATAAATCGGTCAGGCATAAATTATATTCTTGGTTCAAAATTGTGACTGCGAAGGTATTCTTTGACCTGGCCTGTTTGAGCTTTACTTTGCTTTTAAGGTGGGAACGTCCAAGATTCCGGCAACGAAAATTATTCGAGAAGCTGGAGAATGGGGATTGTACCGTTTCCTCCGTGATCAGACGAAAATCAGCCTTTTTTCGGGTAGACTTTCATATACCATAATACTAATAGTAGTAATAATAACTTTCTGGTACATCCAATTAAAATGGGTTTTCTCATACCATTTACAATAAAATCTAATGTAAGCAATTGAAACCTAAAATTAACATTTGAAAGTAATAAAAAAATACCATAATATTTAAAAATTTTAAAAGACGCATAATTACACCTATTGAGTGTCAATAACTCACAAAATCGTCAAGGGTACGTCCTTTAATCGCGCTCTTAAAAACATGAAATGACTCTGTGTTTGCTGGAAGGTCATTCCAGAGCTGAGCAGCCCTATATGAGAAAGATCGCTGACCTGTTGCTGATCCAAAAGATGGTACACTAAGCTTATCTTTATTCCTAGTATTTCTTGTATGCACCTGATTTCTTGTATAAACTTATTGCTCAAGGATGGTGGGGCAAATCCCTTTATACATTTGAAGGCCATTAAAGTGTCTCTAACCTCCAGTTCCTTAGCAACCCGCAACCAGTGGAGTTCCTTTAAAATAGGCGTAATATGATCATATATTCTTGCGCCCGTCACAATCCGTGCCGCAAAATTATGAACTTTTTGAAGCCTAGCAATGTTCTTTTTTGTTGTACTTGCCCACATGAACGAATAGTAGAAAAGCTTGCTAAACACTGGTGAATTTATGATGGTTATAAACGTAGACCTATCAAACAAATGTTTCACGCTATTGATTTGGCACAAGCTACCTGTAGGTATCGGAGAGCACGAACCCTTTACGCATGCACTGACGGAATGTTCGAACAAGAGAGAAAAACGCAGTAACTCCAGACATGGTTCTGGAGCGTCGGACCAAACGAGTCATCCCGGGATTTCGGCCCGTGCGATCGCTTTTGGACGCAGTTAACCCTTCGTTGCTTTAACCCCTAAACCATATGAGACAAATCCCACACCTACTCACAGCTCCAGACCGCCCTTGTGAATTTAGTGTAAGAAGTCGATCGCTTAAATATACAAGGGAAAAGTCATTTTATCTGTCATGGTAAGCAATGAAGTCGCAGATTACAAAGTGTGCGCAGGCAGTGTATCTGGAGGCAGTGTGGTCCAGTGGTTAGAGCGTTGGGTTTGCATGCGGCTGCTCCGGGTTCAAATCCCGTTCTAACCTCTGGCTTGGATTTGTTTCCGGTTGTCCCAGATTCAACTCCACCACGCTTTGTAAATAGCCAACTGGTTGCCTCCCGCCAGTTGGGGTTCTTAATAATGTTTCTGTTAAGTTTGAATTGTTACTCTCACTTTGTTAACAGTGGAGTGCCTGTAAATTAGCTTGATAGCTAAGTGCACTTCCACTATAAACAAAGCATTTCCTTTTTTTTTTTTTTACGCGCCCTGCTAAAGGTAACATTATTTACATACATGCATGCATGTATAAACTTCATTCATCTCGAATGGGCCCTTTGCAGGATAGTGATCACATGGTACAAATTAACTAGCTTTGTTCTAGATGCTCCAGTGCGCAATTTGCGTCCCAGTATGGCGGATTTGTACCATGTGAGCACTATCCTGCAAAGGGCCCATTTCAGAATAACTACAAGAGCTAATAGGCTGATTTAGCAACAGAACGGGAACGTCAGTGGCGACGGCGCGCGCAGAAAAAAACAACAATGAGAATTCAGAATAGAATAGACTCCACTCTTTTCTTCTCTATTCTAAATTCTCATTGGTAGTTTTGCTGCGCGCGACGTCGCCACTGACGTTCCCGTTCTGTTGCTAAATCAGCCTATTTTTAATATAACGTAGCTGGGGCCCGTTTCTCGAAAGTCCCGAAACTTTACGGGCCATTTTCGGGTGTCACAATTCCTTTTATATCTCAAGAATGGAGAGGATTTAAGTCGTCAAACTTCACAGTCATTTTTCTTTTTGTTACCTTAAAAACACGTTAAAAGATCGGCTTTCCAAAACAAGCGGTTGGCAGTTTCACAAATGGCTTTTCGGGCCCGAAACGTTTTCGGGACTTTCGAGAAACGGGCCCCTGCGCACAACAAAATCCTCAGCCATTTTAGATTTTCCCATCTAGACCGGCATCTAGACGGGTAATGTTTTGCGGTGAAAAGATGCAAACTAACATGCAAAAATATTGAGTATTTTCTTCTACCAATATTTATTTATGGAAGTGGCAAACAGCATGATGACAAAAGAGAGGATGACGAGCAAACTTTGACAGAATTCAGTTCTGCTCATCGCCGTTCGCAAGCAAAATGTCAGTTAGTACAAACCAGTTCCATTAAACGAATTAAATTGTTCTTGTTTGGCCATATAATAAATATCTTATTAACCGAGCTAGGTCGGTCTGTATGGGAGAATCTTGACCTCGGTCGCTAGTACAGACCTCACTGCGTTCGGTCTGTACTGGCGACCTCGGTCAAGATTCTCCCATACAGACCTGCCGCTCGGTTAATAAGAACTAATTACTGGCTTGCCTATGGGCAAACCCAGTCGAGGTCTGCGTTTAGTTTCTTTGTTTTCTTTTTTTTTTTTTTTTTTTCCGTGTCTGTAAAAGTCTTGCCTGTCACTCCCCTGGTAAGTGGTGTCTTTGTGTATAGAGCCTTCTGCGCGTATTTTCTTAGGATCGAGAGGGTAGTGGAACTGCGTAGATTTCTCTGGTGGACACAGTAGAATCATCAACTTAGCCTGCAATGGCGTCGAAAGTCATGCAACGCGAATGGCGTTTTAGTGGATCCTTAAACAAAATATACCCTTATGGAGCTCAATAATGGAAAGTCAGTTGGATAAACTAGGCATGAATCTCAAAAGCGACGAGTACTGGACTTCGACAACAATCTATCGCCCGTCGAGACGAAATCAAAGTGAGCAGTATTTACCTGAAGTACATGATAATTTGACACAATTGAGTTTCTTGTCTTCACGCACGCAATGAAATAGGAAGAGGTTTTCACCTCTAAGAGCAAATATGTTGTTTGTTTCAATAAAATTTTCGCTGGAAAAGGATTCTGTGGTATTTTCTGCCTTTGTGAATTATGATATCATGTTGTGTATTGAATTTTCGAGCTTAAGGTTCAAATGTGATATGGGAGAAGTTTTTTAGTATTGCTCTGTAAGCAGGAAGGGTTCACAGGCCTGTTGGAAGCGTGCTTGAGTTTCAACAAAATGAGGCCCAAAATCAGTGAAAACTTGTGACGCAGATGAATAATAAAGTAGCTGCTATTTCCAAAATGATGGAATTACCTGGTGATATAACGTCGTACGTGTCTTGGAGAGTAAATTTTGACTTTGCATAAACAAGAGTTGGGCGATTGTGATCTTTGTTTTGACTTCGCTCATTTCATTGTCAAACTTAATAACACTTGACAGAAAAAGAAACTTACAAAAACCCGGTATCTTGCCATCATTTGACACAGATGCTTCACTGTTTGGCGAGTAAACATGCCGCTGTAACTTAATTAATCACGGCGCCCGCTGAATTCCGGCCATGTCACTTTCGATTTTGCAATTTACTTGAACGTAGCAAAAATCTCCCAAAATGTTTGTCGCTGATCGTAACTTTTTATATTCTATATTCACGGTTCAAAATTAATGTTGTTTTCATTTCGTAAATATTTTATTCTCGATCGACCGTCCGGGAAACTTCCTTCTGCTCTTTCTGAAACTGTGTATCAATATTTATTTGCTTTTTCATCAATATTTGTTTTGCATAAAGCAAGCTACCAGAATCTGTACCTTGCTGAGTTCGCATTTGTTAGCGTTAATAGTATTTTCGGTCAGATGTTTCTGTTTTTTATGAGGGGTTTATTGTTTTGGTCTCCCATCCCAACACTAACCCCGCGAAACAGGGCTTGACTTCAGTGAAGTTTAGTATTACAAAGTTTTCGGATGCTCATAGGGCACACTTGTGGTGAAAAGAAGTTGTGAGGGAACTTGAAAATTATCAACATGTCAGCCCAGAAGCCAATGTTTCTCGCTTCTCTTTTATTTGTTATTCTTCAGAGACTGGAATGCTGTATTTCAATACCACACAATTCAGTGCCTTCTGATTTTCTGTAGCACGTATCACAGGCAAGCCAGTGTATGCTTCACAGAAGCATCTAGTTATTATATGGCTTGTGTTTGTAGCCTATGGGCAGCCGTCACCGCCAAAAATACAAGCCTAGTTAATGGTTAAGAATAAACCGGAGTGGTTTAATTGCCCTTTGTAGAACAGTATATCAGAATTTGAAAAGATGTATTTAAAACACAAATGGACAAGTCACCTTTAGTGAAATGAAATAAACAAACATTAAATGGTTTAGACAATTCAGAAACTGTGTAGATACCCTTGGTGAATTGATTCAGTGAAAACACGAGTGGTTAAGTGTTTAATGAAATGGATCAGTCGCCTTATGCAATCATTGCAGTTAACACAGAATTGGTCAGTGCCAAAGACCACCGGTGTAATTATCCTTGTCAAAATGACAAAGTCAAGTCTTGAATGGATCAACGTACTTTGACATGATTTGCAGTGAAATGGCAAACGGTCCAGCTTACCGTACGTTGGTTCACTGATGTAACAAACGGTTCAGAGTAGTTTGAAACGGCTTATTTTATCTGCAAATGGTTAATCGTGAACCGCAATGGTCTAGCATAACATTGATCGGTTTACCATAATGTCAAACGGTTTAGTGTTACCCCAAATGGCTTAGCGTGACGACAAATGGTTTAGTAGAAAGCGAAATGGTTTAGTGTTGCAGCAAATGGTTTGCGCCGGAACCGCCAAAAATACAAAAGTGAAATGGACAAGTCAAGATTGAAATGGAATAGTCAATGTGGGGTCTAATCTCGTACCCAGATCTCACTCTGTCACTGGGTACGAGATTATGTGGGGTCTTACGTCACAACCCATACGTCATTCAGATAAATATTAATTGGCACGAATTTGCCCCAACGAGGTTCGTCCCGCGAAGTGCACAAGTCAGATCGGGAACAGGTTATTCTACCAGTACCGCCTCGTTTACTCGACTCAGTGATCCTTATTCCGGTAAGAATCCTTTATTGTTTTTGCCTAGTTTAGCTGGATTGGTAAATTTTCTACTCTGATCATTTTGCCGTGATATTGGCAAGTTATATACATGAATGTGGATCAAAGCAAAGTAAGCACAGGAAACATGGACAGGCCGTGTTTTCCTTTGTCTTCAACTCTACGCTAGTTAGCCACTGACAATCAGTTTCTGAAAATGTGAGTTTCTGTAGAAACCTGAGCATATTTCTCTATCGTTTCAAGCCTTTCCTTGAACCTCTGAGTTAAAGTTAAATACACTTGCTACCCGTTACTCATAAACAGCTTCCATGTCTTAAAACAATCAATCGCCTTATCACGGATGCTCTGGTTCAAAGTGTCAGGTAGCTGTCTCGTCAAATGATTCCTTTTAACAGCATTTTTGTCAATCCTTCTGTTTCAGGTTCCAATTTTTATTGAGTTCCATACATTCGAGTAACTAAGGATTAATCATGGTAAGCATTTTTTTCCCTCTGCATTTTAAATACCCTTCAATAGCCAGTTAAAACATGAAGAAGGTGAAATAAAAGAGGATAAAAGAAGAATTGCAAACTGTTCTACATTAACTTTACGTACTGAACACGAGGCCTGATAACAACACTAAAAGATTGGTATCGTTGTCAGTTTTTTCAGGTGGATAACAATGACAGAAATTAAAGGTGATGCGGTCGTATAGTGTTTTGCTTAAAGTTTATCCGAGTGTTTGACCTAAGTAGATGGCCCTCGACAGGTCTGACTTTCTGAGTGTTATGAGCACTTTCGCTTTATTTAGGGAAAATGAAATGATTTCGACATCGACCTGTCCTTTTACGAGGAGAAATTTCCATTTATCTACCCGCGAAAACGGCAGCGGTTTTCAACGATACCAATCTTTTAGTGTCGTTATGAGGCCGTGTTCAGGAGTTTCACTTTGCAATTCTTCTTTTATCCTCTTTCATCTTCTTCATGTTTTAACTGGCTATTGAAGGGTATTTAAAATTCAGAGGGAAAAAAATGCTTACCATGATTAATCCTTAGTTATTCGAATGTATGGAACTCAATAAAAATTCCCGATCTGACTTGTGCACTTCGCGGGACGAACCTCGTTGGGGGAAATTCGCGCCAATATTTATCTGAATGACGTATGGGTTGTGACGTAAGACCCCACATTGACTGTTCCATTTCAATTTTTGGCGGTTCCGGTGCAAACCATTTGCTGCAACACTAAACCATTTCGCTTTCTACTAAACCATTTGTCGTCACGCTAAGCCATTTGGGGTAACACTAAACCGTTTGACATTATGGTAAACCGATCAATGTTATGCTAGACCATTGCGGTTCACGATTAACCATTTGCAGATAAAATAAGCCGTTTCAAACTACTCTGAACCGTTTGTTACATCAGTGAACCAATGTACGGTAAGCTGGACCGTTTGCCATTTCACTGCAAATCATATCAAAGAACGCTGATCCATTCAAGACTTGACTTTGTCATTTTGACAAGGATAATTACACCGGTGGTCTTTGGCACTGACCAATTCTGTGTTAACTGCAATGATTGCATAAGGCGACTGATCCATTTCATAAACACTTAACCACTCGTGTTTTCACTGAATCAATTCACCAAGGGTATCTACACAGTTTCTGAATTGTCTAAACCATTTAATGTTTGTTTATTTCATTTCACTAAAGGTGACTTGTCCATTTGTGTTTTAAATACATCTTTTCAAATTCTGATAAACCGTTCTACAAAGGACAATTAAACCACTCCGGTTTATTCTTAACCATTAACTAGGCTTGTATTTTTGGCGGTGACGGCTGCCCATAGTAGCCGATATAACGCGCGCTCTGATTGGCTAATTGTGACTGAATTTTAGGGCATTATTCTCTCGTAATGCCCACGGGCCGATTACCGGCTTGCAAAAACAAAGCAAAAGGTAATTAAAAAAACATATTTCCAACAGCGTATAACTTATTTACAGACAACTGAAACATTTTATAAAAGCGAAAGTTGAACGAAAAAATTTAAGAAAAATAACAGTAAAATATGTTTTCCAGGCAAAATTTGGTCATTTTTGCGTTGATTACGAATTTTTGGATGCAAAACTAAAATTTTCTGCAATTTATCTGCTTTCTTGGACATAAATTCGATCGAAAACTGATGAGGCACGAATATTTTAGATTTTTAGGAATAATCGGATTAGCGATCAATGCGTAATGTGATAATGCGATAAAAATGTCAAATTTGCGACCCGTTGCGAAAGGCAACGGAACCCATCGCATTACGAATAATTAACCTCTGTTTGCCAAAAACCACCCAAATAACCGATTTTTCGACGGAAAGTTCATCCCAGAGGATAAAACTATTCACTGGACATGTAATAAAGGTAAATATGTTCGAGCGAAAGAGAAAACAAGCGAATATTTTGAGGGAAAACAATTATGTGAGATCAAAGGAAAATCTGTTTAAGACACGCAATTGCATCGCTCCGAAAATAATTTTACCTTTTCAGCGATTTTAACGCTTGAAACTCCGTGTAATCCACCTGGTCTAGTCTTTGAATTCACTATTATCGCTGCCCTACGAATCTTCAGTGTTCTACATAACAGCACACTTGGTAAAAGACGGCTCGACGGGAGACAGATTGTTGGCGAAGTCCATTACTCGTCGCTTGTAAGCTTGTTCAATATCCAATTGACTTGCCATTATTGAGCTTCATAAGGGTATATTTTGTTCAAAGATCCACTAAAACGCCATTCGCGTTACACTTTCGACGCCATTGCCGGTTAAGTTAATCGTTCTACTGTGTCCACCAGAGAAATCTACGCATTTCCCACTACCCTCTCGATCCTAAGAAAATACATGCAGAAGGCTCTATGCAAAGACACCACTCACCAGGGGAGTGACAGGCAAGACTTTTACCGACACGGAAAGTAAAACGGAGAAATCTGCCCATTTTCCGACTGGGATTGCCATAGGCAACCCAGTAAAAAACCCACGAAATAAAACCGAGATTCCGACTGGGTTTGGCAACCCAGTAGAAATGAAGGGGGTGCTCTTCGGAAATTTTGAAAAGAACCCCTGAGGTACCAAGATCCTGTCTTGTGTGCGTGCCATGAAATTTTTTCACTTCTAGGAGGTACCAAATATTAATTATGGGTTTTAATTCGACAAAATTAAAAATTGGTTAATTGTCAAATGTGTCCTGTCATAATTTTTCGGCTCCATACCCTAAAAGGTACCACTAAAGCTCCCGTTGTGGATCTTTTGAGGCTGAACACCCTAAGAGGTATGAAAACCGCTTTTTCAACCCCCTAAAAGGTACGACGAGCACCCTCGTCCTCCTTATTAGGGAGAAAAAAATTGCCTCACTGTTTTCCTTGAAGTTGACCTCTGTTCTCGCCTCATCCCGTACTCTGTTAAGACCGATTATACGTGACGGGAGTCAAAAGACAACTATTAGACATGTCTATCGCTGTTTCCTTCCTATTTTCTGCCACGGCACGAAAGTTCGGGTGTTTTAATTTAGCATTTGTGCGTGGTGGGTTCATGTATGCATTTGTCTGCCACCGTAGATTTTAGAAGCTGGTATAGATCGTTTTCACGTGACGTCATCACTTTCCAAAATCTAAAACTAAAAGATCCACCAAAGTTTTTATCCTCATCAGGCATAAGAGGCGGCATATCTATATCTGTTGACGATTTCACAGCTCAATATCGTGCTTCGTTTGGAAACCAGAGCATTTTGAATTTCCGGATTATCGGTACTTTTACAAATGAAAATTTTGCAATTATTCTACTCTATAGATAACAATCACAAGGCTACTATCAAGTTTGTTCAAATATATACTTATCTCATGATTTTGAGCCCTTTTAGAAGTTAGAGCATTAGGAAAAGTGCTTATGTAAATGCTTGTTTTTTCAGTACTGATAATCAGTCTCCTGGATAGCCAAAATAAGTTCCAGATGTTTACACTATTTTCCGGCCGCCTTATTGGTGTACCACTGAGGTACACCAATATGGCATTTTCATACTGGGCTCTGTAAATTTATGTGAAAGGCATTTTGACGAATATCTGAAGTTTGGGGAAACGCAGAGGCCTAAAACTTGGACAAGTGTCTTATTTCTTTATCTTCTATAACATATTAATTTCTTAGCGTTTTGCACTGGATAGTTTTTGATTTATTTTTTTATTGCGTGACAGTGAAAACGATCTATGAATAGCGAAATTAGCAAAGTCACAAGGGCGTCATTTAACGCTTCATTTCCCACACCCAAAGCTAAGATGCGCTGCCAGCAGGAAACACCACTTCCCAGTACGTGTGTCTAACCCCGTCATGCAACACGCTAGTAAATAGATACCATCCGCAAACAAAGCAATGATAGAAAACGATGATCGTGTGAATGAAGTGTTCTCTAAAGCTAATTACAAAGGCATCAATGTTTTTTGGGTAGTTATCTGAGGTGTTGCTTCGGCGGCGAGGGCAAGCTTCACGAAAACGGTATTTTGTATTTTGGACGTGAAGTAAGCTTATTATAATTACTGCTATTAGTAATACTGTTGAAAATTCGATATTTTAGAACTTTTGTTTCTCTGTTTTTGACAGTGGCTGTTTCATATGAGTTAATTTTCATCTCTGTGTCAATTGTTAGTAAACAGCGTGACTTGGGATGGGGTGGTAATTAGATATATATGGTTCGTGGACTGCTTGCCCTAAGGGAGCCAGGTCAGGTCAAATAAACGTTCGTCATTCTCTGAAAACATGAGTAGTCAAATATTAATTACGTTTTGTTGGAATTGTGTACAATAGATTTCGGCATATTTCTTTCAGGATCAATATTTTTAATATAATATCTCCGTGAGTGACATTAAAAGCTTTGTTCTCTCTTTCTTCAGATCAAACCGGGCATATATCCGACAACGTTTGTTTATAACTTAAAACTGTCAAGTTTTATGTCAAGATTTCTTTGATCAAGGAACTCTCTCGTTTGAGTTCTCTCTGGAGCGTTCAAAAAATTAAAACTTAAAAGATTTGCAAGATGCTCGAACAAAGGACAGACAGCGAGTTTGAAAGCCAAAGAAGTGGAAGCGATCAGGACTTCGAATGCGACGAAACGAGACCTGCTTGTGGGTTGTCAACATGGCGACCGACATTCCTACAACGGTTTGCAAAGCCGAAGTGGTTCCTCGTGTTCCAATGCTGGTTTGTTCTCGCCCAGGGTATGATTGTTTCAGGACTCTCTGGGGTTGTTATTTCATCGCTGGAAAGACGTTTCTCTTTAAAAACCAATGAAGTTGGTGCCATAGTTAGTTGCTATGACATAGCCGCCGCCATTATGGCTGTTTTTGTAAGCTACTACGGACATCACCACAAACCAAAGTGGTTGGGAATTGGAGCGTTTATCTTAGGAATTGGATGCCTTTTATTTGCCCTTCCCCACATTTTAGTGGGGAGGTATGAGCCGGGTTCCAGCCGCACAAATGTTTGTACTTCTGATTCCAATGCTACAGACTTGGTGTGCAAAAGTTCCGTTTGGTTTCACATTCTTGCTTTTGTCATAGCCGAGTTTTTCATTGGGGTTGGTGCTACCCCTGTGTACATTTTGGGACCATCATATATAGATGAAAATGTGCGGCATTCAACATCTGGTTTGTTCCTTGGAATTATGTATGCTGTCGCAACATTAGGTCCTGCGATCGGCTTCCTACTAGGAGGGGAGTTCCTTGACATATATGTTGATATTCAACAGGTAAGCATAAAATACTGTTCTCGTATTGTCATAATGTTTGACAACATACTGGTCTCTTGGGGTTTATATCAACTACATTAACAATTATTTTGGGGGCTGGGTGTTGAAGCTGGCTTTTAATTAAGCAATATGTGTGTGAACTTGTTTCTCAATATATTGATCTCTTTTATCACATGACTTAGTGGTGGTGATTTTTGCTATTCAGTAAAAAAGGATCAGTCTTTTAAATGAAATGTTACTTGCCCTAGGAAATTGTCACATCATCTATCATTGTTATAAATCTGTACCTGAGATGTGCAAAAAGGGTATAAAATGCTGGAGGTTGCAGGTCATTGTTTAAATACTGTAACCGAAATAACCCAAACCTTTACAAAAATGCTAACCTTGCACTTAAGCATTTTCTAAAGCATGGAGTTTTGCCCTAATGTTTGCATTTGTAAAAATTTTGGGATGTTTCTGAGCTATGGTGAAACGATGACTTGCAACCTGCAGGTTGTACCCTCCCATAAAAAGCAATATGTGAGTGAGTAGTGAGCGGTGAATCCACAAGCTGCTTGTTTGTGGGTGTCTTGTTTTGGCACTCACAAAACCAGTGGCTCATGGACTTATTAGACTGCTAGCAGTCCATTCTAAGTCAGTCGAGCCACCTGCTTTAGCCACGCAAGCGAGCCGAGGGGAGAATGGGGATAGAGTGTGAACCAATGTGTTCAGAACACCAAACCTGCAAATTGAAATTAGTGAAAATGATATGACAGGTGGTTTTGCCTTTTTTTATTGCTATTGTAAATAAACACTAAAAAATAATTAACAGTAACAGTGTGGGAATATTTATGTGCATCTTGAATTCAATCGACTATTTGGAAAGGAAAATGCATAAAAACTCCTGTGTTTACTTTGAATTTAATGAGCGACACTCCAGAAAAGCCCGGTAAACAGAGAGGCAGAAAACCCGAAGCAAAGAGAGGTATCACACTTTTGCCGGATTTGCACAATAAATTTTGAATTGAATGTTGAAGTGTTTTGGCAAGTTTTGATGGTGTGACATTTCTGTACAACTATCAAGGACAAATTCTTGTATAGAACGGTGACTCATCTATTATTAAATCAGTGAAGTCTCAAGACAGAACGTGTTCTGCAAAAAAGATGACCCAATACTTGGCCATGTCCTTTAACAAATCACCCTTCTTATCGAAGGCAACTACTCATAGATAATCATTCGACCGAATCTGGTCTTTGGTGACATTGCGATGAAGAATGATTACCTTTTTGATGGCATTTGATTTGGGTCACCTTGATTCTTTTTAAGAGGACAAAGCTCTCATAAATAATGGTCTTGCTGAAACCAGTTGGTGGCACAGCCATAACATACTTGCCCAATAAGAGAATATCAAAATAATATTTTCTGTTCACCTGTGCTAAAAATCACACAAAATATCAATTTGCTGATTTTGTCTTCATGCAGGAAAAATAGACCTTGAAAGGTATATTGCTATGTGTAAGTCTTAAAGAATCAACTTACATGTATTCGCTTTCAGTTGAAGTGGAGAGATTTTGTGAAGTTTTAGGTAAGGGTGTGCAACACAGGGTAACCATGTGTAACATGCTTCTATCCATGGTTCAAACATTCATCTTTTGTATGTGTATTGCTTCTTTTTGAATTCAATATTAAGAACTTATCTTTTTTCATTGTTTTAGCCAGAAGGTGTAAATCTTACACCAGACAATTCTGACTTTATTGGAGCATGGTGGCTTGGTTACATCGTGGGTGGGCTTCTATCCATTCTGGTTAGCCTTCCATTGATTGCTTTTCCTCAGGAACTCCCAGGGACCACTGAAATTCGGGCTGAAAAGCGAGACTGCAGTGACTATTTGAAGGATGACAACATGCCTCACACATTGAAACAATTGCTTCCAATGTTGAAGTCACTCCTGACAAATAAACCATTTGTATTCATAGCTCTGGCGGGAACCTTTGAAGGATTTGCTGTTGGGGGATTTTCCACATTTATGCCAAAATTTGTGGAAACACAATTTCGTGTCTCTCCAGGCCAAGCTGCCACATACACTGGTCTTGTTGTGGTGACAGGCGGCTGCTCTGGTATGCTTTTTGGTGGTTATCTCATCAAACGAATGAATTGGACTTGCGATAAAATCATCAAGGCAGCTTTTATTATTGCTACGTTAGCAACACTGTGGGTTTTTGGAATGTTTTTTGGTTGCTCTAACCGAGCGTTTGTTGGCGTTACCCAACCCTATGTGAACAGGTATGTTGCCAGGAGTTAAATGTAACATGTATGGCTTGTGAATAAAGCTATTAGGCTGTGGACAACAACATAAAGCTCTTTTTTTAAGACTAAGAGTTATTATAAGAAAAGTGAAGCTTTTTGTGGAACCAATATTATTTTTTACCACGATTGCTTGTAATCTCGCAACCTGATTGGCTAATTTTCTGTTGTCTGTAAGAGTCTAAACAACGCTGTACATGTCATGCTCGCGTCAATTTGTCACGCAATGTAATAGCCAATCAGGAACACCCATTTTGGGAAATAAACCAATCATAAATTGCAAGCAAGTTATAGAGAACTCCTGCTCTTTTCTTGTGTTATGATTTTGGTCATGCTCTGAAGTAAAAACTTTCTTTGACGTTGAATATTGTCGTAAAAAACAAATGGAAAGTGGTTCAGCGTTGTCTGACGTTGACAACGATACGTGTCATCACAGTGGTCAAAATTTGTTGTGGACTCTGTGCACAACATTTTGACCACTGTGATGACGAATATCGTTGTTGATAAGAGTACAGACCATGCTGAACCACTTTCGATTTGTCAAACAGGCCTTCTGATAGGGTGCGATGAAAAAATGCAAATTATGTGAAATTTGCAGGGCAGATTATGTAATTAGAAAGGCCAATTATGCGATAAATAATGTAAATTATGAGCAATTTTAAGCTTGTTTTGTAAGGTTTCAGGATAAGGAAAACACTTTTTTGCTGCCCTAACGACATTTTGAACACAAAGGAACAGTAATTATGCATCTTGATGAACATTAGTTGGGATAAAAAAAAAAGAGGTCTTCTGCACTATCAGTGCACCATGCTAAAAGTTGAAAGGACACAGCTAACAGGCCAAATGAATGATCAATAATTATTGATATTCCTGCATGCTACGACTAGCTTCTTGCGCTTTGTTTTTATGTGCAGTATATATTTCTGAACAGATTGGCTAATCTGAACAAAGGACATGTTTGTGTTACACCAATAGGCGACTCTTTAAGATTGAGACTCCAACCAGGCCCCCAACATCCAAAATAACGCTTTGAACTTCGACTGTTTACAAATTCGAAGGTGACAAAGGTTTTTAGCCAATTTCCATCTTAAAAATGATGTATTTATGCAGGAATTTCTAAGAAACTTGTTGATTTATGTTTTATGTTAAGTGTCAATGTTTATGAAGTCCTCATGAAGACTGACTTTAAGTGACTGTTTTTACATGAAAGGTTTAACCCATTGACCCTCAGGGGCCCCAGAAGATGGCAATTGACAAGTAAAATTGTCTGGCATTAAACAGAATAAAATCTGTTAAGGACGGTGCCTACTAATTCAAAGGTATTTTTGCGTGGTTTACCTACTATGCCGGAAAAGCAGATCTTAACAAGTGTTATTGAAATCCAAAAAGAATATTGGGGGTAACCACTCATTTTTGGAAGATAATTAATCAACAATATTTGTAAAGAGCTTTAAAATACAAAGCAATGTATGGCGTTCTTTTCCAAATCCAAACTTAATTATCTCTGAAAAATGTGTGGTTACCCACAATTTTCTTTTTGGATACCAAGAGCACTTGCTAAGTTCTCCACATAGTTTTGAAGCGCGCAAAAATATCCCTGTATTAATAAGCACTGCGGATAGGAAATCCAAGTATCTCGAGATGCGCAGAACGTATGCGCAATAACAATAGTAGGCACTGTCCTCAAGTCTCACTCCCAGGAGTGAATGGGTTAATGGCTTTATTGAGTAAAAAACAAAGGGAAAGTACCGGTACTAATAGAGTTGAATTTCGAAATCCCTAAAGAGTATAATTTATCTGCATTGTTTTGTACACCAACATGATCCACTTCGTTGTCTTAGGCAGCTATTCATGTGCGCTATCGATTGATAGCAGATATCACATTTTCTCCTCCTCCTACTTTTCGAACTCAGCTGTGTTCTGCTAACCCTTCTGGCACCCTGATGACTGCCTTAATGTAATAGGCAAACCTTACCAGCCTTCTCTTTCAGCTCCAGCTCTACACTTGGTAGCATAAAATCCTCATGTAATGGTGCTTGCAACTGTGATGTCAAGTTCTTTTCACCCATTTGTTCAGAGGCGGATCAACTGACATTTTATTCACCTTGTTTCGCTGGTTGTTCAGCAGATAACGTACTAGGTGACAAAGTAAGTCAGAGGCAAAAATTTATTTAAAGAATCTAATTTTCAAAGAAAAGTGAAATCAATGTCTTAATGCTTACAAGATCAATTTGTTTGAAAACTGGGAGTTCAGTTTGAGGTAAAGGACGATAGCGTTAAGACAGATTCGCATTGTAGTTTTCTGGTTCAACAAGACAACAAACAACAAGTGGGCGGCTGCAGTGAAAGGCAACCCGAAGGCTCCTTTTTCAATGCTTCGACCATGACTTGCGGCATCTACCGCAACTTATGGCAGGGGTGGGTGCAACTATTATCCTGTTGTATACACAACTTGTCCCCAGCAGTACTGGTACAAGTACATTCAGACACATGTCAATAGATTCTTCTCTCCCATCTTAATACATGTAAGATGTGGTAAAGGCAGAATTGGCATTAAAATTGGCAATGCAATTTCTCTCTCGAAGAGAACACTGTGCTCTTAGAGCAAATGTTGAAATAAATATTGTTTATAAAAAAAAGCATAACATTAGCAAAAAAGATTGACATTGTACGTCAGTTTACATGAATGCTCCTTTGCTTGTGCAGTGACATTGCAATAACAATAATTGTCAGTGGCATTGAGATAAGCATTGGCCTTTGCACAGACATTGGCATCTGCATTGCATTTACGTATTAAACTCTTTCATTGGCATTGGCATAAATTGACATTGGCCTCAAGTGGCATTGGCAATGGTGATGATATTGGCATGGACATTGACAATTACATTGACCTTGACATCGGCCTTGGCAATGACATTGGCAATGAGGATGACATTTGCATGGCCAATGATATTGACATTGGCATTGGCATTGACAATTACATTGACCTTGACATCGGCCTTGGCAATGACATTGGCAATGATGATGACATTCGCATGGACAATGATATTGACCTTGGTATTGGGGTTGACATTGGCATTGACATTGGCATTGACAATTACATTGACCTTGACATTGGCCTTGGCAATGACATTGGCAATGATGATGACATTGGCATTGAGAATTACATTGACCTTGACATTGGCCTTGGCAGTGACATTGGCAATGATGATGACATTGGCATGGACAATGATATTGGCATTGACATTGGCATTGGCATTGGCGTTGACATTGGCATTGACAATTACATTGACCTTGACATTGGCCTTGGCAATGACATTGATAATGGTGATGACATTTGCATGGACACTGATATTAAAATTGGCACTGACGATGACATTAACATTGACAATGACTTAAAATGACCTAATGCCTTGACATTGGGATTGCATTTGGCACATTATCACTTTCACCTGAGCATTATGATCTATCTTTTCATGTTCAGACCTTCATAAGTAAATCCAAAAGACTCTATCAACCACTAACTATAACATTTCACACGTTGACTTTACAATTTTCTTCTTGCCTCTTCTCTTACTAGTTAAATTTTTGAAATGCGCTAATTTCCTTCTGTGTCATTTATTGTACTTAAGTAGGGAATTTTTGTAGTGATCCCTCTTGATGAGTGTTACTCCAAGGGAAACTTTACCGACAAATGTTTTTACACACACAAGAAAATGCCGGTGCCATTAACATGTACGCTGAAGTCTGTAACTTGATAGAGTGTGATCGTCGGGTTGAGAGTAGTCCCAAGAAAAACTGTTGTTGATGAGTCACATTGACTGACGTTTTAACAACAACCACTGAGGAGGTCATCCTCAGAGTCAACCTTGACTTTGATGATGATGATGATGATGATAAAATTAAATTGCAATTGCAGTCAGCAATGGACATTTGATGATGGTTAAATTATAATAATGGATTTTTTGTTGTAGAGTTATCAAAACTGTAGCTGTTTTCCAATTCCGCTGAGTAAAGGTGTTCAAGGCAGTGGCTGCATACCAGAGTGTGATTCACTTGTTCCATTTATGTTGTTCCTGCTGGGTCTCATGATTTTTACATTCTCCAACAACATTCCTGCAACCACGGCAACATTAAGGTTTGCTAAAGTTTGCTGCTCAGTTGTTGGTTCAATGGCTAATTATATTTTCGTGGGTGTATGTGCGTTTCCTTTTGTGCTTATCTTGGTCAAAAATTTGAATGGGATGAATAAATAGTTTATTCATGTAATTGGCCACTTGCACTAAGAGGTCATGTGACATCGTTTTTATGAAAATGAAAGTTACAAGATTTTGCCTTCGAAACACTATTAGTGGGTCATCTCTTAAATAAAGTAATAGTGATTTGGTTTTTCAAACCCGCACCATTTGCTTAAAATGAGAAAGTCCGTAGCTGGTCACGTGACCAAAACTTGATTTTTTTTAAAATTATGAATTACCGCTTTCTGACACAAATTTTCAAATTCTCAGAATCCGTTTGGAAGCATTGGCATCACCCTGGGCACCACTTAATTATTAGGCAGCTTACGAAACGACGACGCCGAAGGCAACGACGACGCTACAAAACAATAGGGTTAGTGAGCAAAAACAATGGCTCTGCACGCTCTGCACGTGCGTTTTACATTTTGGTACATTTCTTTGCCGTCATCTCCTAAATGACGACGTGAAATGACCAAATTCAAGGTTCTGTGGAGGACGTTAGCACATGATGAATTTTCAGTTCTCTCTCTACGCTTCCAACCCACTCAAACCAGTTTAAGTCCTCGACAGTTACTACACATTTTTAACGCGAAACGACATGAAATAGTTTCGTAGTGATATGAATAACGCGAACTCGTATTTTTAATGAAGTCCTCGTAGCCGTCGTCGTCCTCGATTCGTAAGCTCCCTATTGATGCGACCTTTACGACCACGTTAGTTCTCCAAGCATTTGATATTCTGTAATAATTTTCATTGATTTGGTGTCATCAGGTGCGTACCAGAGAGTCAAGGATCCTTTGCACTTGGTATTAACCAGTTAATTATACGCATTTTGGCCTTCATACCTGCTCCAATTGTGTTTGGTTATGTCATCGATGCTGCTTGCCGTTTACATCAACAGGATCCTTGTGATCCCGAAGCGGAAAGAAATTGTCTTGAATATGATGCTGATCTATTCAGGTTGGTCTGTGTTTTGTTGATGATCTCGAATCAGTGCAGCCTTCTGTAATTTAGAGCAATTGAATTTGATAAATGCAGTATTTGAATTATTTATCCTTGCATTTAAAATTCTTGAGCAGCTTTGGCTTTGTTTTTCCAGGTAATGATAATTGGGAGCTTAATAGGCCTTTTGCAACTAACGATCACATGGTACAAAATCCGCCATGCTGGAGGGAAAGCTCATTATTATTCCCCCAGTGGGACATTAAAAAAAAGGCAAGTCAAGCTTGACTGGTTCAGGTCTCTTTGTTTTAATGTCCCAGTGGGGGAATAATAACGAGCTTGCCCTCCAGCATGGCGGATTTTGTACCATGTGATCGTTAGTTGCAAAAGGCCTATTAAGTGAGTACGATGACGACAGTTAAGACAATGCCATGAAACAATAGGCTTATTTACAAGAACAAAGGATCCGCATTCAACGCACACGTTTGCGTGTTACATTTTGGTACATTTCTTGGCTGTTATCGTCCTGACAACTATGTGAAATGAGAAAATTTGAGTTCATGTAGAGGACGCAAGCACCCGAGAATAAATTTTCAAATTTCTCACCAAACAACGACACTGTTCGTACCAATTTTACTCCTGGAATGTTGATAGAAATTTTCAGTATCAAACGACCTGGGGAACTAGTGAAATTAATGCAATAACAGGAAATAATATTTTTAGACAACATTCTTGTAGCCGAAGTGGGTAATTATTAAGTTAAACGTACTCAGGCTCTTGTGTCACTGACTTACCCTAGGTTTACTGTATTTATTTGTTGACAGATTTTCTCTCCTCCTTCCTTTCTGCTTATTTTAAATTATTGTGTTTTATTCATATTTTAAGGTATTTGATGGTAGCAGTTGGTGGTACATTCAAGGCATTATCTGCAGTAGCCTTTTTCTTTGCATGGAAGACATACAAGCTTCCCAATATCCCACACCGACAGAACTCAACCCCAAGCGATGTTGCATCACAAATAACAGTACTGGATGGGCAGGGTCCACCGGAAAAGTTGGACTTAGGGCTTTCCCCAGCTGTGCAACTCATTACCGTCAAAAATTCCCCCATGGGAAAAGAGGAAAATGATGATGACCACTCCGGAATAACACGCATGTGATTGTAATTATTTATATTAGGCTGAAGATACATACATACATACATACATACATACATACATACATACATACATACATACATACATACATACATACATACATACATACATACATACATACATACATACATACATACATACATACAACCTACAAGATATGTGTATGGTTTTTCATATCATATGAAAGCGATTTAAAAAGTAATATCCCTTTGTATTTATCCCTGCAAGTTCGACATTATATGATTTTTAGAGATTACCTATCCATACTTTGCAACAAATTACTTGTCATAAGGTTTATAGTTAGATGAAGCTAGTTTTTGCCTTTTTACTATTATACAAGGGATTACAGAACAGATCATTCATTCCAATTGACACCATGGCGTTCCGTCAATGCCAAGTGACATTATCATTTTATCCAAAGCAGAGAGGTACAGGGGAATCTTTGTTTACGCTTTTGCCTCATCAACGCAAGGCTATTGCTTTTTAACCAGTCTCCCAAGAATAAAGTACTGATTATTGACAGTTCATGAATTGCATAATGAGCTATCTCTGAAAAATTGAACCCGATATACCAGATAATCTCAATGATGGTTTGAAAATTCCCAGTTTTACAAGGAATGTATGTAATCATAAGCACCTTTATAGCCTAAAAATGTATTAGTTTTTGATGGCTAATAACTGGCTCGTTATCGAAGCTGAAAGCTTAAAATCATTGGACGTTTAACTAAGTTGAACAAGTTCTTTAAACTTTTGAAGTCAATTTGCAATTAGCGTGAGTTGCCTTTTGTGAACAAACGCGTTGTTAGTAGTGAAACAAAATATAAACAATGATGTCAGCAAAGATTTTCTTATGTCTGAAGCCCCGTCCACACGTATCCTGGTATCTACACGTTGCGTGTTCAAATCGAATTGGCCCGTTGACACGTATCCGAAACGTATCCGGATTCACTCTAGTACTCAGGACTCCTCAAGGAAACAGAGCGAACAGACCACGCGCCATAGACCTTTTTGCAGATACGGCGGCCATTTTGATTTCTATTGTTTCAAATAGCTATTATGGGATGCCCAGGGGGCAAATACATATTAATTTGCCCCCTGATCATCTCATAATGTCTTTTGAAACAATAGAAAAGAAAATGGCCGCCGTATCTGCAAAAAGGTCTGTAAAGACATAATACTGCACTGGGCAGCCATATTGACAATTGATTTCACGGTAAGGAACTGGGCTCGATCTTGTTACGTCATCCGGATTTTAAAAAATGCGGATTTAGCGTCCACGCGGTTCCGTATACACAGCGGATTAAAAAATATCCACTCCGGAGAGCGTATTCACAAAGTTCCGGATACGCCAGCGAATTCGCCGGATACGTGTGGACGGAAGGCGCATCCGGAAAGAAAAAGTTTCGGATTGAAAAATATCCGGATACGTGTGACTGGGGCCAGAGATTTCACAATATTCGTCAGAGGTTCAAGCTCCTATCATAATAATGGTTTAGTGTGGCTTTAAATTAGTTTTTATTTTTTATATCTTGCAGATGTCCTTCATCCTATGAAATTGTGAACCATATTTCAACAGTGTAGTTTGTATATCTTTCAGATGGTATGCATGCTGTGATTGGCAGGCCATGTTTCACAGTAAGGCCTGAATAGCGTAGTTTGTTTTATGATTCAAATATCTAGAGATGAAATAAATATCTTACCAACCTTGTTTTGTTGCGCTGCACTGAAGGTTACGGTTCCCTCGTATTTTTTTCGAGGTATATGAACAAGGGCCATAAATTGGAGAAAAAAACAACACTGTGTGTAACTCACAGTATAACACTCAAACGTGATAGAAGTATCTCTTTTTATTTATTTTATTCAAGGCAGGTACAT
This sequence comes from Montipora capricornis, assembly GCF_036669925.1. Classification (NCBI taxonomy): domain Eukaryota; kingdom Metazoa; phylum Cnidaria; class Anthozoa; order Scleractinia; family Acroporidae; genus Montipora; species Montipora capricornis. The sequence goes on from NC_090896.1 coordinate 36,297,440, forward strand.
CAGTCGGACCGGATCTACGCCGGTTCAGTTCCCACCCTGGTCAGAGTTTTTCTTTGTCCTTGTGTGGGTCCATTTTCATTAGTAGGGCTAACGCTCACATGGTTCATATGGGGTACAAAACTAGCACTTCACGTTACAGTCAAGCCAAAAACGGTTTTGTAAGTCAAAACTATTCGGCGTTGGCCCCGATTTCACCATGGTTAGTTCAAAGATCAGGATGATTTCTCGGGCCTTATCATATTTTTTATGTCGATCGGCGGTCCGACTTTTGTACCTGCCTTTTATCCGTGTTCGTTTTAAAAACACGAGAGGGGTGGCCTTGCAATGCTGAACAGTGGGGAAAAAGATTATACATATTAGTCATTTAAATGGATGCCAAGAATTAAATCTGAAGCCAGAAACATTAAGGACAATTCTGCTTTAATTAGGATACTTGGAAGGACATTTAAAACCCAACCTAGAGATTCATATTAATCATTCCCAGCCAGTGACGCGCTGTAACATTCGTATCTATTTTTGTCTCGTAATTTTGTTCACTACTTACAGATTTATGTAACAATAATATTAGTAATAATGTTGTATTTGAAGTGCTTTGCTTAAAAAGTAGTCTCTTAAATTATTAGTTTGGTTAGGTTTTTAAAAAAAGGTCTAGAAAGTATTTTCTAGCAGTGCAGTCGGAGAGAACGACTTTCAAAGTTCTTAAGAGATCCATTACTTTGGCCCGTTTTGGCAGTCCTTCTATTTTTAGAGTTTTGTACATAGAAGCTTTGCGTTGTATGATAATAGTATTATCATGTGATTATAGAATAAAGATTGGATAATTTGATCAGCTTTTTTCTTTTCATT
>NC_090896.1:36300785-36310785 GCF_036669925.1 Montipora capricornis
TTCGTGCTACAAACCATTGACACTTTAAAATCGAGGTCCCATATATTTATGAGTCAAATGGTCAATGAGTCATGAGTCAATGATACTCACAGTCAATATAGCAATAATTTATTGATTAAGCCTAAGCCCTCGTTTCAGTGATTAGGCCTAAGCACTCTCTGAAATGTTAGCTTTCATTTTATGGGTTAGGGTAACTGCATTAACTCACTGACTCATTGATTCATTGACTCATAAATGCTTGATACTCTTTAACTCATTACAGACTGAGTAAAAAAGCAGATATGAAATAAAGTTAAAGCTAACTTTCATTACAGTACTTACGGTACAGAAATTTCACTTATCACTAAGAACACCGTAAGCAACGTTTTCTTTAAAACTCATGGGATGAAAAAAGGTAGTCTCAGGAGGCAATAGATCTGTGTATGAATTGACGAGGATGAAGACAAACTCTTGCCTGTTCCGGCTTTAATTGGAAACGACGTCTCGGCCGTTCGACCTTCTTCAGGTTTTAAATTAAAAACTAAAAAGCTATTTACAATGGTTGTGAGTCACAAGAGCAACGACTTATATCAAGTATGCATATTGACATTAAGGTTACGTAATACAACAAAGGTCTAAATTACAAGGTAAACTGATTGAATGACAGGTGAAGGCGAGTACAATTATGTGATAAAATCTAGAAAAAATATAAATTGTTCTGCGGTAACAAGTTCCCCACTGAGGGCCTCTGAATGAATGTAATCAGGTAAAAATCGTAACAGGATCCCAAGAGAGGGCCATTAAACTACAGTATTAAGACCCTGAATGAAAAGCCCACGGCAAACATAACCGAATCCCTGAAAAGAGCTCCTGAACCCAAAAATAAACAAATCACGTCATCTAAAACGATAATACATTGGAAAAATAGCAGATCACAATTAATCAATGGTGGTCATTAATGCGGAGCTTAGATATAATTCCGGCCTTTTGTTAAGACCACGAGGATGAAGGGTAAATAATTGCGCGGTCCAATAGGCCTCCCTAGTGAGTAATAATTGATCAAGATGTAAGGAATTTATAAAGGACCTAATTTGTTCAATGATGATAAAATTAATTTGAGGAATTTCATGTTCAGAGTTATAAAATGGATGGCCAATTCACAAGTTCTTTTGTTCTTGAGCATGTTCGACTTGTGGTTGCGGAATCTAACTTTAAATTCAGTGGAGGTGGAGCCTACATATTGTAAATTGCATTTGGTACAAGTGGCCAAACAAATAACATTTTGTGATGAACAAGATAGTTTCTGCTTAATTGGATACAGAGGCCCTCAATGGGGAGCTTGTTACCGCAGAACAAACACTATTATAGGCTTTATATTTTTTCTAGAATTTGTCACATAACTGTACTCGCCTTCACATGTCATTCAATCAGTTGACCTGGTAATTTAGACCTTTGTTGTATTACGTAACCTTAATGTCAGTATGAATACTTGATAAGTCGTTGCTCTTGTAACTCACAACCATTGTAAATAGCCGATGACAGAAATACCATGCTTCCTTGGAATTTACCTGGTGAAACAGCCGAATGGCATGGAAATAATAAATTTTATTACACGGTTCGCTCCTTGAGCACGCTAGGCTCGATTTCCGCCGCTCACTCGAGTTCGGGTATCCTCCCCGAGAAGAGACGGCCGAGATTTCGGGAGTGAGCGCTGGCTCATTTCCCGAAACAGCGGCTGGTAATCGAGCCTATGAGCACGCAAGATAAACCAATTCCCGCGCTGTGATTGGCTACCCGAGCGGGCAAGATGGAGCTACATATGTATACTGCCCGCTCGGGATTTCTCGCTTGGTCCCGCAAGATCGAAGATAATATTACTTTTCTTTGGTGTTTTATCCCATATAATAAATCCTTTATTGACCAAGCTTGTTCGGTCAAGATGGCTGAATTGGCAAAATTCTTTTTTTGCGTGTTTATTGACCTCGACTTTGTTTCGGTCCATAAACAGGCAAAAAACAGAGGCTATCAAACAATCTTTCATCCGATCTGGATATCCCGCCAAATTCGTTAATGAGGTTATTAACGATTTTGAAAACCCAACGGCAAGAGATGATGAGACGATTATCCCTGTTCACTGGTTTGATGATAGAACAAAAATCGGCATTCAACTACCATTTTGTCGGCGAAATGAATTTGAAAGCAAGAAATTCATGACAAAACTTAATACACCAAATAGACATTTAACTCCCATATTTTGTGGCAAACACGTCAGATCGAAACTCTCTTCAAACTCAAAGACAAAAACATTCATCCATCACACGTAATATACATAGGCACGTGTACTTGTAATCAAGCTTACATTGGTGAAACGGCACGCAATCTGGAAGTACGTGTCAATGAACATTCCGATATAAACAAACAATAGGAACCGGCCAAACACCTAAAGAAACACCCCGAACAAAAATTCACATGGGACATTTTGACTTCGGCTCACTCATGGACAAAGAGAAAAATAAAAGAGGCATTTTACATCGCACGCTTCAAACCAGTCCTAAATAAACAAGTCCAGTCATTCCACCTTACCCTATACCCCATGGGAACTGGTATTACGTAACCACAAATATAAAACAGTTGGTTTATGCAATTTAATCACTCTGAAGATGATCGCAAGATCGAAAACGTTTAGTCAAACATTTTAACAGTTTTTACCTTTTACTATTTTAAAACACTCTCTGTAAGGTCACAACAGTCACGTTTCAACCACGTTAAACATCTAATTTTATTAACCAGTTCAACGCAAAGGATGCAAAGTTTGCGTTTATGTGGGAGGCGCGGTGGCCTCATGGTTAGAGTGCTTGACTCCGGATCGAGTGGTCCGGGTTTGGGTCATGGCTGGGGACATTGTGCTGTGTTCTTGGGAAAGACACTTTACTCTCGCGGTGCCTCTCTCCACCGGGGGTAAACCTGCGATGGACTAGCATCTCATCTAGGGGGGAGTAGAAATACTCCTAGTCGTTTCCTGCTTATGAAACCGGAGAAAAGTCCCGGCCTGAAGGGCTTTCTGGCTCGTAAGCAGAGACTTTACTTTTAAAAGACAAAACAACACATTTCCAGGGAATCAGTTGTAATTATGACAGTGATAACAACTTTACACACCATCCATTGCATTTCAACTAAAAAAAAATTGCATTTCAACTAAGGAAAACTGCAAGTTCACCACCACAACAAGGAGTACTAAGAATATCAGTTGAAATAACTTTCACAAGGAAGTGGAGAGGAAAACAGCCTTTGCATATAACACCAAAAATCCTGACTGTTAAAATGAATTTATAAATACTATCAAATTAATATCTGTTTTTGTTTTTCTTGATTATGTAGTACTAGTGATCATTAAAATCTTTTCCTGGAAATTAGGCCCTTTTGCAGCACTCATTAAGTCAATAAGACAAATTATTATATATAATTATAAAAAAGAGAAAATTTCTGAATATTATTTGGACTTTTAAGCCACTTTTGTTATTAAAATCTCTAGTATGTTGATTTGATTAATGCAAGTATGGCAGAACATTCAGAAAGAGGAAATGCTTACCATTCAATGAGTCCAAAAAACCCCTCAACCTAAGATAAACTTCTCCATTTTCACTGAATAAAAGACAAGTTAGTACTTTGCCTTTGACAAAATAATCAGCCAACTTCAATTTTTTGAATCATACAAATTATCTTGTGTTAACAAAGAAAATTAATAATTTTGTATTTTACTGCTGGCAAAAATAAAATAAACGATTAATACACAACAATAAATAAATGTAGAAGTGAAGCCAGACAAACCACATTCAATGTCGAAAGCTTATTTTCAACTTTCAATGACAATCAAGTGGAAACTAGAGGAAATCCCACTTTCTTTTCTCTTATCTTTGAAATAATAATCTCTTCCAAGCTTACAGTGCTACTACAAGGAAAAAAATCACTTCTCGTTTTTCTTCACATTTTGAGGCTACGAGGAATAAAAATAAAGATTTGTACGAGTTTATTCCCCAGAGCCTTGCAATGATGGCTTTTGTTTAGAACTGAATTTTAATATATCGAAAATCGGCTACTGGTATTTCAAGAGGAAGACTGTTTATTTTAACTCCACTTTCAGTGATCTGGATCGAGGAGAAATTATAAAAATCATTATATTTTACTCACTAGCTTAAAATGAACTGCGTGAAAGAGACTTAATTAGTAAGCAGCACACGAGTTTGTCTTTCAGATTGTCAAATTCATGTTCTGCATACTAATTAAGCGGCATTCAAACACTGTATTTTTAAGCTACAGTGTACATGTACATGTAGCGAGTAAAATAATGAAGTCACTTTCTCCTTGATCCAGCTCTCTGAGCACTGGCTTATCTGTCAGAACCTTACCAAGTAGTGGTGCACCGTGTTTTCCTTAAAATGATTGCATAAAATCTTGCCTTTCGAGTATCGAGCACAAGAAAAAAAGAGAAATGATTCTTGATCCTAGTAGCACTTTAAAATCGTCGGACTTCGTTTCCCTGGATCCAACCCTCTGAGGCCCAATCAACCAGTCTTGAGAGTGAATAATGGCTGGCCATGAAAGCCAAACCGTACACTCAAATTAAACAACCTTTGGATAAAATTTTGCCAGCAAGGTGTTATTACACTCTCAAAATCTTAAGAAAAAAAGTCATTTTGATCACAGTAGCACATAGAAAGTAAAAGGCATACTTCTCGGTTATGACTTTGTACTCATTGAGCTGGATCAAAATTACCAAATCATTGTAAGCATAAGAAGAGTTAAGCCAATGTTACGTGAACGCAACATCACATCTGATGTTGTTCTTAATAAGGAAGCCATGGAAGACAACTGATTACTGATACTGCTAATGATTGTGCAGCTTGAATGAGTAAAATTGATTTACCACTTAAATGAAAGGCAAGGTTAATGTCCAGTCAACACTTGTAATGAAAAAAAGAAGCAGTGCTCTTGTAAACATGGTTCAAATGTAACAGCTGGAGCAAAATGAATTTTACAGAACCATAATAAACTACTTTCCATGACGTATATCATGTACATATATCTCCAACTAGAATGCACAGGTACAATGATCTTGACCATAGACCATGTATTCATAAATGGCGGCCAAGAATTATTCTTTTGTCTGCAGGTTAATCATCCTCACTAACCTCGTTTGCACGAACAAAATTCAAACGAATTTTTGTTCTAAAGTGAGGCTAATGAGGATGATTATCACAAAGCCAATTTAAAGAATAATTGTATGGCGACCATTAATTTTTATGAATACTGTCTATGACAGACGAAAACAGCATTTTAACTTTGTCCCAATGATGCATATTGCTGTTTTTCAATGTTCCTTGATATGACAATACAAAAGCTGCTGTGAACATGAATGTTACTTTTGATAATTTGAGCAGAATCAATCTAGCAGAACTACAATTATTTTCATGTAAAGAGCTTCCAGAAGATGGCGTTACAAAAAACGAAAGCCTTTTCTTTGGAACAGAACAGACAATGGCAGAGCTAAACAGCAGTTAAACACTGTTCAATGAATGGTATTTTTCCACTGCCCCCATTGTTGAATAACGTGACATTGCTTACAAAAAGATAACTGCCATTACTACAGAAACCACAAAATCTATCACAGATCACAATACACCTTTTTACCGATACGGCGGCCATTTTGATTTCTATTGTTTCGAATAGCTATTATGGGATGCCCAGGGGGCAAATACACGTTAATTTGCCCCCTGAGCATCCCATAATGTCTTTCGAAACATAGAAATCAAAATGGCTGCCGTATCGGTAAAAAGGTCTATTTACTAAAGACAATCACTGCCACTAATATTTTCCTTTCCCTGTCGAATTGAATCCCAGTGTTTTTGAACATTACTCCTTCTTAACTTGATTTTCCCTTCCATTGTCACTTGATGTAACATTGTTTGTTGGTTGAGGCAGCAACCCACCTGCTGAAGCATAAAAAACAAAACAAAACAAGAACAAAGTTTACAATGCGATTGCCATGTTACCTGTAAACTTTTCAACCTTTGTCCAGCTTAAGTGGCTTTATTAACAGTTTAATTCAGGTACTATACATGTAAGGTGCAATAATATTGTTGAGTGAACAATATTAATTGCAATGGACTCCAGAGCTTTTCAATACACGTAAGTACAGAAGGCTGACGAAAAGCGCTCCTATTTCCTGAAGAGAAATCAGGCTACCTTTTTTTCTAAATAAATATTGAAGTAGGCAGTGTGGCCCAGTGGTTAGGGCGCTTGCCTCAAGATCCGGAGATCCCGGGTTCAAGACCCACTCTGACCACTTGTCAAATTTGATCCTAGTAGTAACTGGTTCAACTTCTCCGCTGCACTTGTAAATAGCCAACTGGTTTGCCTCCTGCCAGTTGGGTTTCTCAACAGTTGTTGTTTCGTTGATGTTGTTTCATTGGCTCTGAAAAGCTCTTAAGGAAAGAGGTCAATTAAGTATGCATGTATGTACGTATTAACCATTGACTCATGAGAGCGAGACTTAACACATTTTACTCTGTCTGATGCCACATGATTTTCTCGTCAACTAAGGGCATCCTAGGGTGCTTGAAGAGTGAATGGGTTAAAGACAGATGTTGCCCCGCACGCACAAATTAATCTGGCACATGTTTTCGGTTGTTCACAATTCATTTGCTAAAAATATAGTGCAAACAAGTTGAATAACAAATAGCTTATTAGATGTTTTGGTGTGTAGTACAGCTGAGTATTAATTTCAAAAATTTGGTTTATCAACAGAGTTGATGATGTAAATTGACCACTGTACAGAGATTCTAAAAGCTGACGTTTCGAGCGTTAGCCCTTCTTCAGAGCGAATCACTCTGACGAAGGGCTAACGCTCGAAACGTCAGCTTTTAGAATCTCTGTACGGTGGTCAATTTACATTATCAACTCTGTTGATAAACCAAATTTTTGTATACTACTTCCCCACCGACGCAGCACCACAGTTTCTTTAGAAACTACCCCTTCATTCATGAGTATTAATTTCTACTGGTTGTTTGTATTTTGGGCTCATCAAAATACAGCACAACTGACCAGTAAAAATACTCAGCGATGCCACACACCAAAACATCTAAATGTAACAAGGTATAATAATGTATCTAGTGAAGCTATCATCCTCGCAGTTATGAATGCAATTTAGCAATTATTATGTAGAGAAGCCTGAAGAATTCAGGACTTTAACAGGGTTTGAACCCACGACCTCGTGATACCAGTGCGACACTCTAACCAACAGAGCTACATGTATGAAGCCACTGATGTTGCGAGCTGGTCATTTGTGGGTTCTAATGTTCCCCTGATGAATGGATCAACGAAGTAAGCAATATATATGAAATGAATCATATTGTCTTCATTATAACTGTGAGGATCAATGATCGCTTCACTTGATTTCATATCAGCAGTTCATACAATGTATTAAACTGCCCCTTTCTCTCGGGGTGTCTTGGGGCACACCATTTTAAAAGAATGCTCCCAGATGCCCCATTTTAAAAACAAAAATAATGGATCACCATCTTTAGACAAGTTGATGTGCATAATAATAAATTATTATTACCCAGGTGAGCTTTCATTCTCAAGTTTCAAACCTTGACCACCCACCTTGGTTGTCTTCAAATGATTTTAATGTACATGTAGTGGAGCGATCCAAGCCCAGTTGAAGTAATGGTTTTAATGCATTTGACGCTGCTTCCTCCTGTGCTGATTCAACTGTCACTCCTGATCCATAGCATGTAATGGGAGGAATGCAAGACACTGTCACAAGTGTCAGGTACTCTCGTTCCTGGAAAATCATTAATATATTTATCATTGGTTGAAAGTTGACCGACTGTAAAAAAATACTTCACAATGACTTTGCCTGGTTGCTTTTATCTCCACCAATATTCTATTGAATGACTGACCCTGTGAATAGACATAATCAGCTTGCATGTATCAATACATCTACATGTAGCTGTGATTGATCACTCATGAGGAAGATGAGCCTATCTTGCCTACCTGGACTACCCATGTTTCCCATAAAATTTCAATTTTTCTAAACTTTGCATCAGCTTTATTCAATAATTTTTCCGCTGGCAAAGACAACAGAATACTGGCCTCTTAAATTCTTCAGTTTCTACAATCATCACAAAAAACAAGAACCAATAAACCATACTTAAAAAAATAAGGATGCCCAGCCACACTGCAGTGAAACACAACGAAAAAGCGCAATCCCATCACCAACAGAGAGCATTAAATTGTGAAAGTCATCACCATCAAACCCCACCACTGCTGCATGTTCCTCGTGGATCAAAGTTCATGATTGGATAAGTTTGTCCACAAAGCTTGCATGCCCAGTTCGAGCATAGAAATATGTTCAACATGGATGGAGGGTATTCCAAACGAGCTGTCTGAGTGAATTTTTGTGGCTGGAAATCGATTCTGAGCGTGGTGCCATGCCATTTCCTCAAAGATATTGAGACTCAAATGTTGCATGTTTTTTTGTTTGCTTGTTTTCTTTTGCTCCTGAATTACATGCACGTGGATTGGTTTTGCAAGGCTTCACTCAGTAGACTTTGGACAACCAGCCCATCCTGGCGGGCAACACATTTTTACATGCCACTAACCCAGGGACAAGTTGTGTCAAAAATATTTGTCAGATCTTCATGTACCTGAAACTCAACTAAGGGCAACTGTACCTTTCCAAGTGTATGCATTAGTGACAATTCAATTATCTGGAGAACATTCTCAATAAAAAAAGAATGCCAGGAGAACAGAAGTTCTGTCTTTGAGCCAATATCACAAATACCATAATACTCTTTGTTTGTCCCTCCAAAATTTTGCATAAGTATTTTTTTTATTTTCAATTGGGACTTATACTGGTCCCAAGAGAAACTGGAAACAATGCGCACAATAATTTTGGATGGACAAAGAAAGAGTACTATCATGGTATTTTTGATACTGGCTAATTACAATAGTGTGGCCAGGACCAAATTTACTTTACGCTGCAGTAAGAAAGTCAAATGTACTCAAGGTTCTGGGTAATAAACTTAAGGAACTCCTTCTTTCTAGTCCACTCAACTTCATGGTCAATTTTGAATATATTTGGAGCTCCTGACCTACCTTTGGGTAATCAGTAAACTGCACTCTGAGTCCCTCTAGCTCAGCGAGATGCAGAAGCTTCTGGACAGCTGTCAGAATGGGAGCAGCTGCCTTCACAACTGGTGCACCAGGCGCTCGGTTCAATCCACCTTGTACAACAGGCTCCTGAAAAATAAAAGCAAGGTTTCTACCTCAAACTCTTTGAAAAAATCTAATACCTTTGACTGACCATTACAACAAAACTGCTTCATGTCTACAGCTGTACATGTACCTAACAAGAGATGAAGGGCTCCTGATGGAAAACAGAGTTTTTAATGCCTACTTCATGCCAATCCTGAATTTCAACAACCTTAAACCTTGACAAACAATGCAACACTTGATTTTACATGTACCTGTGGTACTTCCTTCACTTGTGCAATAGGTGCGACCACTGAGGTCATCATGTCTGGTCGCGTGTGCTTTGCAAGTTCAGGGACCATGGGAAGCAAACCTGGCTTGAGCTGTCGGCGAAGTATAGTGGCTGGTTGGCCGCCAGAGGAGGGGTCATTGAATGGTCCTTTCGGTTCACTTTCTGTTTTCTCAATTTTTACACCTTTATCACCCTACATAGGGAAATCACAATTTCCTTGTAATCGTCATCAAAATCAACATTATTGTCATTGTCCATGAGCGCACACTGGGTTGCCTGAGGTATGTGTTACTCAAAAACAGAAGGGACTGAGTTGGGTGATATTGAACTGCAGCGTTCCCGGCAATGTTTTCAAGTTGGGGGTCATTAAGACCATTTAAGGGGTCACCCAGAAGTCGTGCCAGCAGAGGCCCTTTGGCTCACACCTTCATACGATGAAACAGATCTTTTTCTGAGGTTAAAAACCTGGCTACC
>NC_090896.1:36315785-36348285 GCF_036669925.1 Montipora capricornis
AACATGAGGTCTGCTCGCTTTTTGCGTCACTCGGAAGGAACTGGTATCCCAATAGGCCTTGGGCCCGTGAAGAGGTTATCGTAAAATCAGGAATCCGGAACCTGGAATCCGAAATCCGGAATATAGCATACCAGTAGAGTCGATTCAAATGATCTAACGCCTTTCAAATGTCTACTTTCATTTGCTGAGAAATCAGTCGCTTGCTGATTCCTTTTGAGGGGGGATGCGTTTTTTATTCTTAATCGTGAGGTGATTGTCATTGGCATTATTGTTCTCACGCTCTACTTAGAGTCGATTTAGTTAATGACAATTCATTTGATATGCCAAATAATTTCTTTTTACACAACTTCCACGAAGATCTGCTTGCAGTACCATCTTTTTTAGGTCGTACCTCCAATCAACTACTATCAAGATCAAGAAATCAATGAAAGCCATTCAGTGTCAGTAGTGTTCTGTGATCGTGAACAGTGAATTATATCATAAATAAGTAAACTGTACGATCGTTCGGGTGAGTGTAGTCCAGGACTGTTTGAGATGACATTGACTGACGTTTTGACAACCTGAGCGGAGGTCATCTTCAGGGTCAAATGATTTGCGTAACGTCAGTTGATACTATAAGAACTCCAGTCGTAGATGTCATTGGTAAACTTATAGTGAAGGCAAAAGCATTATCTTAGTTTAGGTACTTAGGAAGAAATTGTTTTGAAGTGAAATATAATTACCTTATTAGAATTGACTGTCTTAGACCAATTCAAAGGACTTTTCGTGTTTATTGGTATTTCTGCTGCACTGAAGGTGACATGCTGCACGGAAGGTGACATGGTGTCAGATTCCGGAGTTCTTTCCAGTCGCCTAAAGCAACTGGGACCACCTTTTTGGAGAAAGCAGATCGAATCGACAAATTAATTAGTGCGTACTGCACACTTGGGATAAAAAAACATTGACGAGGCTAGCTGTGTGTTACAGTGGTAAGTATGAAACTGTTGGTCGTGAATCGCTCAGTAATGACTAAGAAGTCTCCTGCTGGAACTCTTACTTCTCTGGATCTATTGTAGTTATATGACAATCGCATTGATCCAGTGAACTCATATTTGAGGTGGATATTAATTATTGAAACTGTGAATCCATATTGTCTTTTGGCGCTATTTTGGTGGAGAAGCAGATGCAATGCAGGAAATTGAAAGTATGAGCATACCCAATCATAACTGTAGTGATGTGTGTAGAAATGTATGTCACTGCGAAGAGTGCCTTCTCATTCAAGCCATGGATTCAGTAGAGGTTGATGACAAGCAAATGACAGACCAACCACCAGGAACGGAGAAGCGAGTTCTTAGTGGAGACCAGAGAAAGTGTATCGAAAAGCAACTTCTGCAACTGAGAGCATCACTGTTGAATACTACCTCTCTTCTCTCTTCTCATCACAGTACTGGCGTTACTTCTAATGTTGTGAAACAAATTGTGGAGAACTGTGTGACCGCAGAAGATGTTCTCTAGAAAACAGTTGTTTTAGACCCTATTTTGGCCCAGAATATCATTGACATTGTGGAAATGGAAGCAAACCCAGACATCTTATTCTCAAAGTTAAATAGTCCAACAGTGACATTGTCTAGTCTGTCGATAAACCTCAACCTTCATAGTCGAAATTTGTATCTTGGTTAGATGTAACTGTAGTAGTTGTGAAATATTAAAAAAAAAAAAAAAAAAACACTAGGCTTTTTTTTTCATACTGGGTTAAAGGGTCATGTTCACCCGAAAGACCTTGTGCACTGAGGCTAGTTTCCCACGGTGGGAACATCTCTTACAGGAATTTGTGAAAGCCTGATGGAAAATCCAACCAATCAAGATGTTGTAGAGCCATTTCAGACCAACGCATGCAAGCACACAAAGTCCATTTAATATCATTACCTACTCTTAAAGACCTTTTCTTTCAACAATAAGTCACTCCTCATCAGAATCAGATTGATCAGAATCAATTTCTGGCCCACCATACAAATATTGACCATTGGAAAATTTTTTGACCAATTTTGTCATCCACCTCTACAATTCTCCCATGTCAAGACACTCCAAGAGGTTTTGAGGGTGTTTAGGAAATGTAGAGTGACATCATCCTGGAATTTTACTAAACACATCTCGCTGGACAATTCCCTAACCATGATTTCAACATCATCAGCAGAGCTCATTGTGCTGTTTCCTTTAGATTGGGGAGTGACACGTAAGACTGTGTCAATATTTGTTAAAACAGTTTGTCCCTTTGATTGTGAATCACAATATCTCTGTGCACTTGTTTCATTTAGATTCTTTTGAAGCCTTGCAAAGTGGTCTTTAACATCTCGAACCTCGTGCTCAACCCTCTGATCTATTGGAATACATCCACCTGGCTTTCCAGTGTCATTGAAGTACCTGCCCCATTTTAACTTAAAAGCCATTCTAGGTGTGAGGATGGCCTTTATCATGCATAGATATTTCATTGCAGTGTAGGCATACTTTGTCCTGTTGCGGTTTTTAAATTTGACTTTGAATAGTAGCAGCATAATTTTCCAACAAAGGTCTTCCCTGTCAGCATCTCCCTCACGTACTGCATCAGTAAGTTGTTTGACAAAGAGCCCCAGAAATAAGGTTGAACTGGCATAATTAAATACACCATCTTCTGAGAGACTGTTACTTGACTCCTAGTGTGGAGTTGAACTAGACCTGGCACTCATGTTAGTGTTTAGCCATGGAAGGTATTGGAGTGAAGCTGATTCTCTGTTATCTGTGAATGTAACAAACCAATAAGTAATCACCACAGCCGTGGTGCTAGTGTCACTGTTATCACAGATTTAAGGTAACATAGGCAGTGAAATAAGCTTTCAAATTTGATTCATGCTGTTGGAAGTAGACCAGCCAATCTAGCTTGAGGGGTGGCACCATTTTGTCTGAGCCGCTGAACTCCTGCTGCGCGTTCTTCATTGAGCTGGTCTCCGCCAAATACCACTTTTTCATCAAAGTCCTTGACATACTTATGTAGGGACCCCAGGATGTGAGCCATCCCCTCTGTTGTGGTCTCATTTTCAAACACAAGGCCTAGATTAATCCATTCACACCTTTCTTTTGAAATGATGCTGAGAACTGCCATGACGCACGCGTTAACCAGCGGCCTTATTAATATTACATGCGCGCGCATACCATGTATCTGAACCTGTTTTTGTATTGAACCGCCATATTGATTAAAGTAAAGATCGCTGTGTTATAACCAAGTCTGAATCATTGCGCGAGACACAACCGATTGGCGACGAGGATTCTCAACTGTAAAAAGAAACGAATTCGAACCTCCGCCACGATGCCAATTGGAAAGATAGAAGCCTTCGACGAAACTAGCGACGACTGGAACGCCTACGTTGAACCAGTGGAACAATACTTCATTGTCAACGAAATTAAAGATGAAAAACGAGCGGCAGTGATACTTAGCCTCATGGGAAATAAAACGTACGGGTTACTGCGAAATCTGTGTGTCCTAGAAAAGCCATCCAGTCTTTCTTTCAAGGATATCGTGGAAACCCTCCAGCAACATCTATCACCTAAACCATTGCTGATAGCAGAGCGGTTTCGTTTCCACAGAAGAAACCAGCTCGAAGGTGAAACCGTAAGTTCTAACCTGGTTGAATTGAGGAAATTGTCGCTGTATTGTGAGTTCGGAACGAACTTTGATGACTAGTTAAGGGATCGACTTGTGTGTGGACTATACAACGAACGTATCCAGAAAAGACTGCTCTTCGAACCAAGTTCATCATTGGCCAAGGCAACGGAAATTGCCCTAGCGCTGGAAGCGGCGGCGAAAGACACGCTAGAACTACAGGGGAAGAAAGAGTGTAAAGTGAACAAGTTGACCTTTGGTAACGAAAAACCAAACAGGCTGAAAGAGGAGGTCAAGTCGAAACCTCACTGTTATCGATGTGGTACCAGTGAACACGCATCAACCCAGTGTTACTTTAGGAACCCATCCTGCCGGAAATTCGGGAAAGTGGGACATATACAACGCGTTTGCTGCTCGGGATAGGGTCAACAGTCCACCAGTCGAGGAGGCACAAAGGAAGAAATTGCATTCCTTTGAGATGGCTGATGAGCTTGATGATGACAATTTGATCGGGTCCTTAGAAGTTAACAATGTTAACTAGGCAGTTGGTGACGTTGTCTGGGTGACACCAAAGGTTAACGGCCAAACCCTAAAGATGAAACTGGACACCGGTTCAGCGGTATCTACACTACCTGCTCAGAAATACAAGGAAATGTTTCGAAACACACCCCTGGTCACAACTGAAGCCATTTTGAAAACCTACTCAGGGGAGAAGATAGCACCGGAAGGCAAACTACATGTTCGTGTGGAATACAACAACCAGGTCAAAGACGTAACATTGCATGTGGTGAAAACGCGAGGACCTGCATTGTTTCGAAGGGATTGGCTACACCAAATCCGACTCGACTGGAAACTCATCTGTGCTATTGGTAAAGAAAAGCCAACTCGAGACACCCAAAGGAAGCTAGAGGTACTCCTAGACAAATGCAGCGAATTGTTTCAGGAAGACATTGGCACGCCTAAGTCAACGAAAGCTAAACTCACGTTGAAAGGAAATAGGCAACCAAAGTTCCACAAAGAAAGGCCCGTTCCGTGTGCCATGAAACCGAAGGTAGATGAGCTGAAACGCCTGGAAAGAGAGGGAATACTAAACAAAGACAAATTTAGTAACTGGGCAACCCCTATTGTGCCAGTGGTTAAAACAAGTGGTACCGTGCGAATACGCAGCGACTACAAGGGCACCGTAAACCCTCAATTGAAAACAGAAGAGTATCCACTCCCCCGCATCGACGGTATTTTAACTAAGCTTGCAGGGGAACAGAGGTTCACCAAGATTGACCTCAGACAGGCTTATTATCAGATGGAAGTGGAGGAAGAATCACAAGAATATTTGACAATTAACACCCATCAAGGGTTGTACCGATACAAACAACTTGTATTCGGAGTCACTTCAGCACCAGCAATTTGGCAGAGGGCAACCGATCAAGTCTTAGATGGAGTGAAAGGCACAAGTTGCATCTTGAATGATATGATTATCACAGGCAAGGATGACCAAGAACACCTTGACCTCTTGGAGGAAGTACTGAAGAGGCTGAAGGAACATGGCTTACGAGTAAACCGTGAGAAGTGTGAATTCTTCCAGGAAAAGATCACTTACTGTGGACACGTAGTGGATCAAGACCGGCTACACAAAACATAAGAGAAAGTTGATGCTGTCGTTCACGCCCCAAGACCAGAGAAGGTTCGACAGGTCCGTTCATTCATAGGACTGGTGAATTACTACCACAAGTTCCTGCCAAACCTGGCCACGGTCCTTCACCCACTGAACCAACTTTCGGAACAAGGCAATCAATGGAAGTGGACCACAGAATGTGAGGAGGCCTTCGTCAAAGTGAACAAACTCATCACATCAGACATGATGCTTACCCACCATGACCCAGGACGAGCCTTAGCATGTGATGCTTCACCTGTTGGGATTGGGGCATTTTTGTCACACATCATGGATGACGGCTCAGAAAGACCCATAGCGTTCGCATCATGCACCCTGAGCAAAGCAGAAAGGAATTTCCCCCAGATCGACAAGAAAGCCCTATGTTTGGTGTGGGGCGTAAAGAAATTTCACCTTCACCTGTTTGACGGTCATTTCACATTCGTGACAGATCATGAACCTCTGACCTCAATCTTTAACCCGAGAAAAGGGGTACCAGCAATGATAGTCGCTCGCTTACAACGTTATGCGTTATTTCTAGCCGGGTTCGATTAAATTATTGAGTACAAGAACCCTACCCGGCATGGAAACGCAGGTGGATTGCCACGCCTACCTTTAGAAGAAGCACGCGACAAGGAGACAGTTGACCCAGTGGAGATTTTTCAATTGTCACAGGTGCAAGTGCTGCCAGTAAGTACAGACATGATTCGCCAAGCCACCCAGAGAGATCCGATTTTGTCACGTGTGATCGAACGCACCAAGCAAGGCTGGCCAGCGGTCCACGAGAAGGAGCTTGAACCATTCTACAGGAAGAAGGAAGAGCTTACCATACAAGATTGGTACCTGATTTGGGGTTCACGGGTACTAATCTCACCAAAACATCAAACACAAGTGTTGGAGAACTCCATGATGGACACCTTCGAGTGGCCAAAATGAAAGCCTTAGCCCGAAGCTACGTATGGTGGCCAGGAATAGACAAAGCAATCGAGCAAGTGTCAAAAGGGTGCACAGGCTGCCAACTCACCCAGAACAACCCCGAAATTGCACCACTCCACTCATGTGAGTGGCCAGCACGCCCCTGGCAGCGCATCCACGCTGATTTTTGCGGGACCGTTCTTAGGAACAATGTTTTTAATTGTCGTAGACGCGCACTCTAAATGGCCTGAGGTTATTCCGATGGTCTCGACAGTTTGGCGGCGACATATCGATCAACTCAGACAGTCTGCCATTACGGTGAACCCTAACACGGACGACCCAGCGACTCAGCCAAACCCAGCAGTGTTTCCAGCCACTCCACTATCGACTTATAATAGGGTACCACTGATCCCTACTTGTGGTTGCTCCAAGGAAGCAGTGACCCCGGACCAAGATATCAGTACCACGCCTGGCCACCCCTCAAGCAACCAGTGTAAGGACATAACTAGCACCCCAGAAACACCATGCAGACCTTATCCCCTTAGACTGCGAAGGTCCCTAGAGAGACTAGACTTACGACTTTTTTTGTTTTGTTTTGTTTCCTTGTTATTTGTATTTTCGGGGGAGGGGGGGGGGGATGCCATGCCGCCACGTGTTAACCAGCGGCCTTGTTAATATTTCATGCGCGCGCATACCATGTATCTGATCCTGTTTATGTATTGAACTGCCATATTGACTAAAGTAAAGATTGTTGTGTTATAACCAAGTCTGAATCATTGCGCGAGACACAACAAGAACTGGCGAGGAATGTGCTTTTTTACGCTTTTTTTTTGCATGATCCGCTCCAAACATGTGTTTGCTTATAGCAGTATTTTGCATTACTGACTCTTGCAAGCTGTTAATCTGAGCCCATAGCAAGAGATTTTGATACGAATTTCATGTCATCACCGATTGATGAATGTGGGGATATTCCATCCATTGCGTACACAATGGTTTGGCATGAGAATCCATCATTGCTTACACAAATTGAAATTAGGGAATGTGGTATGACAGCAGCAGATGCTACTGATAATTTGGGAAGCCTTACAGCTGACGATTCTGCCCTAGAGGAAATTACTCGTGCTGCTCTTTTGGATAATGATGGCTCATTGGACAATTCTGCAGTGTTTGATTGTCCATGGACCACCCCTGTGGACCCGGTCCGTAGACCCATTCATGGACCCGGTCCATGGACTACTCGTGTGGACCATCCCTTATTTTGTAAAGTTCCAAGCAGAAAATTTTATCTTTAGACGAAAGAGAGAATTGATTGTCGCACTTATCTGGACAACTTCCATATTAATCCTATGTCAAGGCAGTTTTGCGGACCAACCTATTTTTAGACTACCTTTTCCGCAAGAAACAAAGCCAGTTCCCGTTCGGTGACGCTATAACGTCAATAAATCGCGGTCTGTGAAAACGTCGCCCCTACGTATGTGCTCTGATGCAATTGTCTCTTATAGACACCTACACCACCTAATATGTAGTTGACCACTCCTCTAGTGGCTTTTCAGGGTCAATGAACAATATTTTGTGGGGAACTTTGTCAGACTGCTTTTGCACATATACCAACATGCTACACGGTACATGCTCGCATGATACGTACACGCAATCGTCGCCTACGCACGCAGATCTCGCGCAACCGTTCGCGGTTAATTAAGAAAAAAAACCAATGACGGAATATTTCTTCGATTTTTACAGGAATCTAAGGTTTATCGTCCTTATCCGAAAAGACTAGAGAGTCTAACCATTTGCAGATGTCATTTTTTCCTCAGTTATTTAAAGACTCTGAGTGTTGGTCTGGCCGGGGTTTTGATCCCGCGACTTCCCGCACACTAGTCCGATGCTCAACCAACAGAGCCAACCGATCGGCTGAGAAATTCCTCCTTGAATGTTGTGTATATTTATGTTATATATATTGCCTGCTTTCTGCCAGGATTTTTCTGTTTAGTTTTACAGACTACAAGTTACTCGTCTGGTTCTATGTATGCAGCCCATGAAGTCACTTTGTTCTTCGTTCTTCTCAATTCGTCGTTAAATCCTTTAGTTTACTGTTGGCGGTATCGAGAAGTTCGACAAATTATGACAAGTACCTTGAAAAAATATTCCGTGTCCCCGGGGGATGAGTTTTGGTATTCCTTTCCTTTGCAATCATTGCTTCTCTATAGGAGTAACCGGTTCGCTTTTGTTTACTGAAGCGATAACTTGTCAAAGCAATTAAAAAAATGTCTTGTAGAAGCATATTTTTGGCAACAACCTTTTGTTGGTATTTTGCAACATCCCTTGGCCATCTAGAAAATGTTCATAAGTTTAGGGAAGAATTGATTCGGGTTCTCGGGAAACTGTATCTAGCATGATAGAAAAATATTCTCCAAGTGTTATTGTTGCGTGATCGTTTTTATTACTACTATATATACATAGAAAAGACTCTTTCCTTCAAAGGAAAACTGACGGAAACGTACAGAAAAGTGGTCCAGTTCCGTCGTAACCGCAGCCACGGAAACAGGAATAAACGACAGATATCCGCTACCGGAAACACGTGTTAACCGTCGTGTTTCCGCAACGTTGTCACGTGTTTCCGCAACCTGTCAGTCTGCGGATTCTTGGCATTTCGTCTTGTGCAGCAATGTCATCATTGTTATCACCATGTCTTTTTAGCAGTTGGTTGGAGATGTTACGATATCATGCTCTCTATAGCAGTCAATCAGATTGCCTTGACATTGCCGCGTTGTAAGTTTGTTTGCTGCATTAAACTTTTGGTGGAGGTTTGTTACGCAATGTCTTTCTTTGGCTTAGAAATGTTATCGAGATTTTCAAAAAAAGGCTCTGATCATCCCAACACAGGAACGAATGTGCTTCCAAAAGCCCAACCCAACCGAAGCCGACAGGAAAAATGTTCCTTCTAACAGCATCATGTAACAATTCATCAGATATATTTTAACAGCCGAGGATGTCGGTTTAGTTGAGAGTTATCTGTTGCAAGCAAAGCTAGTATTCCATCCTTCCACAACTTCTCAAACAATTGCTTTTTCTAAAGTTTCTTCTGGCCTGTTTGTTCCCAAGAGATACGGTTTTTCAACTTTGTCCGAAAAAATGTAGCCCAAGTGTTCTCAGCAATGATTTCATGGACCCACCATTCTCTTTCATTGCTAGATCGCTCTCGTGAAACAGCATCTACACCAGATTTATCAAACTTTTTGCACGATTAAGATAGTTCAGTCTTTCACTAGTTTACTGAAGGAACGCATGTTTCCGCTAGCGTATTTTCATGATAACGCTTGCGGATATACGAAGTAATGCTACGGAAACGAGTTTGTTCATGTTTCCGTCAACGTAATCGAACCTTGAATATTCGAGTTAAAACGCGTTTCCGCGTCGGAAACCTTAAATTTGATTTGATTTGTCAGTTCAAATTGCTCATTTTCGCTTTTTCAGTAAGTGTCTCTTTTTGTGTGTGTGTTAGTTTCTTGTTTTAATTCCAGGTTCTTTTGATATTATTCTGCATTGCTTTGTGAAGAGCACCTCTTGCAGTACTATTAGAGTTTTAGTTCTGGTGAATGCTCTATCTAAGTTTAGGGAACTACGCGTTGCTCTTCTCTGCGCGATCTTACATTTTTGTCTGCTTTACTGCATGGGAAAAATTAGGGAGTCCCGCTCGACTACTGATGGTCTACACTAAATCAAAACGAAAGACTGTATTTCCACTATACGTCTAACTTTATTCTCAATAATGACCACAGATAATAACAAACACACACATAATGTGACCTAACTTGTTCGAAGTCAAGAAAAAACGATCACATTAACATGAATTCTTTTCTGTAAAAAGATATAGAAAACAACGTTACAAATATTGGCTGGTGCTAAAAGAAACTGTTAAAATACAACCTAAAACGGTTCAGCTAACGTCATCAATCAGTAAGAATTGCCCAGTCCGGGCCACCATTTGGGTAGGGGCGAGTTGACACTTCGTCATCACCTCGCCTAACAAGGGCAGTGGTTCTTCGTTGCCTCTCGCTCAGACCTTTCAAGTGTTCTTCATCAAGTTTAGCCTTAATGTTCCTGAGCTTACTTCTTGCCCACGGTAGCTTTTTTATTTTTCTTGGCTTTGGGCCATTTGTTGTTGTCGTTTCTCCTTCGCTGTCCTCTGAAGACATGTAATTCAGTGCCTGCGGAGAACAAAGAATCTCCCTCGCCTTTGCTTTGTCGGCGTCCGAAAGGATCGTCGTCTTCCTTTCCAGGGTTAGGAGGCGTCTTGAAAGTTTCTAAATGAATAACCAAAAAGGAGAAAAATCATCAGGAACGTGCTTCCATGGCCTTTTTACTGAAATCCTGCCATACTTCATGTATGCACTGGCTAATACCATTCAGTGTTAGAAGCTGGATCAATCAATAAAAATCTGCCGAGAGCTTTTTATTTTACAGGCAGTTACAGTTATAGGGCCGACTACTGTTGTTGGAATTTATCGACTAAAAGGCAGCATAGCAAATTGGTCTTCCCTGTGAGAGAAACTGAGTTATGCATTTCTTTACCACGGTGGTTGATAATTTCACCCGACACAGCACAACTGAGTACTGTAATATAGTTTTAGAAACTATTTCGATTCCGTTCAGATCCATTTGTTTGTTGAGAGAAGCTTGAATTTAGTTAATACATGCATAATTGTAAAAGCCCGTGCAAACGCTCGCAACATTGTTGGCCAACAAGACGCAACATTGTTGGGCGCAACATGTTGCGAGCGTTTGCACACCAGGTTGTGTGTTGTTGCGTGTTGTTGCGACTTGTTGGAAGTTGTTGGTTGAAGTTTAAAACTGGTCAAACTTCATCCAACAACTTCCAACAAGTCGCAACAACAAGCAACAACACACGACATGGTGTGCAAACGCTCGCAACATGTTGGGCCCAACAATGTTGCGAGCGTTTGCATGGGCCTTAAAAGCCAAATGACCAAAAATTGGTTTCAACAGGGGTTTCAGAGAGATGAGACTGCTAGACATTGAAAAATTAAACAGCCGCGTAATCCCCGTCTTATAAAATTGAGTAATTATTGGATGAGATTTATTATACAACACAGTTATAGAATCATCCGGTTGCAGTTTGCTATAATTTATTTTAAAGATCTTTGACGTTCTTCAAATATACAGCTTGATAGTGAGGCAGTGAGGACAAAAACAATGGAAACACGTTGGAATGAATGTGTAAAATATTTGCATATCCACATACTTTCCATTGTCTCTGTGGTTGAACAATGCATCGAAAAAATACGAAACATCGCCATCAGATCAACACTGACTTTTTTACGAGCGGTTTTTTGCACGATATGAAATCAATGAGAGGGTTATAAAATAAATAAACCCCTTTTCTGGCTTGCTGGTATGTTGACTGATAATGTCCTTGGCTGAGAGATTGTCCTCAAAATTTCATATTTGCCCTCGAAGCTTCGCCTCTCATCCAAATATTCATTTTTCTCTCAGCCGCGGACATTATCAGCCGACATCCCAGCCGCCCGAAGGGGTTTATCAGAGACCTTTAGCAAAGAATTTTTCGGACAATACAGCGAACCACGAGCCTCGGGAAATCACGTGATCTTGTCCTTGCCGTCACGTTTGCAGTCAGCGGTTCGAGTTTCAACTTCAAGACACCGTCCTTGCGGTAAGTCTGGTAAGTGATTTACGACAGCGTTTGATAGCCAGAGATCAATCAGACCTCCCGTTTGACCACATCAGTTATGTTGTTACATCTGTTTGCTATCTATTGGGAGAATTTGAGCTGTTTGATTTGAGAGCAGTTGTCTATTGGGAGAATTTGATCTGTTTGATTTGAGAGCAGTTGTAGGAATGAAAAACCCAAGATGGCAGCACCGGTGTGCATAACAGGAACAGCTTGCTAAAGTTCAGAATCGAGCTAACCTCTAACGGCAAACGGATATTGCGGTATATCCCGAAAACGTCGGTCCTAAATATCAACACGTGACGTAAAGTAGCCTTTTCTTGGTTTTCACTCAAGTGATCAACAGCCATGTTTTTGTTAAGTTCCCGGAATTCGGGAAAAAACCTCTGTTATAAAATGGAAAAAAATTCAAGCAATTTTATAACAGCAGCTGGAAAATGACGTCGAGAAATTGAGGTTAGTTATGATTTGCATACGAGTTGTTTTTTTGAGCACATGTTTTTTTAATGTCACCACAGGCAGACCACCCTCTGTTAGTGGGGGCCTTTTGTTGAAAGATGAACAATACCGTGGCTACAATTTGTTCCAATATGGAGAATTTAAAGCAAATGATTCAATAAAAGTTTGAAGACAATGTTAACTGAGTCATGTGTCATGTTTTTTTCCGTGCTGTTTTAAGCGCTATTTTGCGAGATGAATATTTGACCTCGGCGGTTATAGAACTAACCAAGGAGACAAGGCAAACACCAGCATCCGATCGATTACGGATGTCCCATACCTTCCCCGAATTTGACAGTTCAAAACCACAACCCGGTCGCGATACGCCGATTGGTGGATTTGAATCCACGCGCATACCTCAAATGCTTATGGTCGAGAATTTTGCAGCGATCATCTTGAAAGCTTTATTATGGTTTTTGAAGATAGCCTTTCTCGGTGAATTTTCGAAAAATGAAGCTCAAATTCGGCGTAGGTATGGGGACATCCCTAATCAATCGGTAAGTGGTGTTTTAAAAGTGAGAATTTCACTGGTTTGGCGTCAGTTTCAGCTAAAAGTGGACTAGGTCACGCGCCGGCGGCTGATTGCTGCTTGCGTTGTCTCCTTGGTTAGTTCTAACCGCCGAGGTCAAATATTCATCTCGCAAAATAGCGCTTTATTTTAAAACAGCACAGGACGGCGTAAAATTCTGCATATTGCAACAAATTGTAGCCACCGTATTGTTCATCTGTATTTCTTGTGTAAACAACAAAAGGCCCCCACTAACTGAGGGTGGTCTATCTGTGGTGACATTTAAAAAACCTGAAAAAACTGGTACTCAAAATAAACAACTCGTATGCAGATATTTATCTTCATCACTAACCTCAATTTCTCGATATCATTTTCCAGCTGCCGTCTTTTTGAAAATCGCACTAGATCATCAAATTAATTTGAACGTAAAAATTCGGAAAGTTTGGTTAAAAAACGGTTTTGAACAGCTGTTCAGGTTTTTTGCTCACCCGAAGACCGAAGCTAATTAATTATGCAAAAACACAATTGCCATTGTTTGTTGTCATAGAGAAATGACAGGTGTTGACAGGTCTGATTAAAAAAAATTCTGAAAAATTCACGGATGTTTCTTTTTTTAGCCAAATATCTTGGTGGAAATATTGGTTAACTCCAAGAAAAAAAAAAAATTCAACTTTTTGTACCTTGTACCGGAACATGTAATTTGGAATCTTTCTTCATTTTTCCTCAAATATTTTGAAATATTTTTGTGACTTTTTTTTCGTACTTACGGTTATTTTTTCAGAAAGTTCCTCGGTTTTCATGCTGAAATTCTTTTTACTGGAAATCCTATTTTATAATTAAAATGAGATATTGTAAGCCACATTGCTATAAATATAAGTCCAGAAATGTTAATTAGTTTCATGGGACTTGAGGATCTATATGTTTTTAACCAGACGAAAATGCAATTAGTTGTCCTTCAGTAGATGTTTAAGGTAATTTCCTTGAAAATGACGCACTATCCAGATTTTTTTCAAGCTTGGCTCAATTGATATTCGTGCACAGGACATTTCAAAATTGCCATAAAAAGATGGGGTCACCGTGCTTGTTTTCGCGATGCATGCCCTTTATTCTAAGTGCTTTTTCGAATCACGCGAGAAGTGTTCGAAACTTTATCAACCGAAAAAATTGTTCTCATATTGCAAAGTTAGTTGGTCAATTCTCAATGTGCCTAATTCTCATGTGCTTCATCCTTGTCTGTCTCACTCCCTCCGCTACAGTGCGACGCCAGGTAGTTTTGGGTCTGCCTCTGCTTCTCTTCCCCTCTGGCTTCCATCCAAGGGCAACAGCACAATTGCTGTTCGCTTCTTTCCTCGGCGGGACATGTGCAATCCAGCACCATCTCCTCCTTCTCACCTCGTCACTTATTGGGTGTGCTCCTGCCATCTCCGGTACTTCGTTTTTTGGCACATGCTGCTGCCATCTAATGCGGAAGATTCTTCTAAGGCACTTGGTCTGGAAGATATCAAGTTTCTTTTCCTTTCCATTTGTCATCTTCCATGTTTCACAGCCATAGAGAATCAATGAAAGCACTATCGTCTTGAAAAGCGTTGCCGTTGTCTTTCTACTGATTCTTGCGCGCCCGATTCTGATATGAGCCTGTTAAAACTTGCATACGCCAGTGCTGTCCTCTTCTTGATGTCCAATGTTGCTCCTCTTAGTCACTTGCGCGGTGAAACTGTCCACTTCCTCCACCATGCTTTCTCTCACTCTCAGTCTCTCATTATTCCTGCTGTTGGCATTCATCCACTTGCACTTCTGTGGTTTCAGCTTCAAGCCTACCCTGCCTGCATTCTCCTCTAGCCTGGCTGTTTTTTTTTCCTGCTTGCGGTTTGAAATTAAAAGGGTGGTGCAAAGGGTGCAGTCCCTTATTACACTTTTCTTCCCAAGCCTCCCTCGGTAATTTTATTTGTTTGAGTGACAAAACATGGCTGCCTCAGAAAAGCGGGCCGCTCCACTGATTTATGAAGGGAATGCTCGCAGTCTAATGTGAATTTATAGTTCTCTATTTTTACTCTGAAACTGCTCGTACCAATTTATTTTTAGGATACTTCGCCCACATTGTACGACGCGAACGAGAGGGCCTAACCGCGAGAAACTTACGATAGCGCAAAGTTATGTTTTGAGGTGACGTTTTCGTCGATGTCGCCGTCGTAGATCGTAAATTCCCTACTAACAGCCTCCTGAAGCGGGAGTAAAATCTAGCTGTAATAATGATCCGTTTTCTCACCGGGGTCCACTCCATGAGGGCTCTTTCTGCTCCCTTGCTCATCATAATGGCCACATCACCTTCGTTCATCTTTTCATCACCAACATACAACAGTGTCTGTCCTAATGTTATCCTCTGTCTCCCGGCTCCTGTCCATCTACATTCACTAATCCCCAATACGTCCACTTTGTATCCCTCCATCTCTCTGGCCACCTGCGCTGTTGCCCCTCTTCTGTACAAGCTCCGTACATTCCAATGTCCAATCACAAGAGTGTCTTTAGGCGTGACGATGGAGTTAGTCGGACGATAGGCTTCTCGCAGGGTTTGGCCCATCGACGTCATACTGCCGTTGCTGGCCTCCGCGTCGCCGCCTGAATCATTGATTGCTGGTTTCTCTAACATATATATAAGCACATAATAAAATTTTATTCTTCAACTTGTAAATGACCGTTGAACGGTCTAATCGCCGCTGTTGTTTTTTAACGTTAACTTTTATAGTAAAATCCGTTTCTAAACATTTTTTGAGTAGGAAAAAAACAACAACTCTGTTTGGTGCCCCCCGTGCTACTTTCGATCCAAAGAGGGAGAGATTAATCGGCCCCTAAACCATTGGTGACTAACCAGTTGACTACTCGCAGCTCCTCTATTAAAATGTCTATAAAAAAAGGATGGTCTATACTTTGCAATTTTTTGTTGTTGCCTTTCCTCACGTGGTAAGCACTACCACCAATCACACCATAGTACGTAAAGAACGCATGCGCATTTGTAAGATATACGTACGCTCATGTTAAAATTTTATTCTCAACTTGTAAATGACCGTTGAACGGTCTAATTGCCTTTTTTTTTTTCAACGTTAACTTTTATAGTAAAATTCGTTTCTAAACATTTTTTTGAGTCGGAAAAAAACAACAACTCAGTTTGGTGTCCCCCGTGCTACTTTCGATCCAAAGAGGGAGAGACTAATCCGCCCCTAAACAATTGGTGACTAACCCCTTGACCACTTGCAGCTAGCCATATTAAACCCACGATCATCGTCTAGTTAATTCCTAGCAGAGACAGGTGTCTTGCCGTCCAACATGCCCACCAAGACGTCTCGTGCAAACCAGCAATACTTCTGGGATTAAAATGTGTAAAGGTGTCGTCCTTCTAATTGCTGTGTAAGAGAGAGCTTGTTTGCATTATTATGCTGCACTTTAAACATTTTTTTCTAACGGTACAAACAATGGTTTCAGTCTCAAAAAATGAAGTTTTGGTGAAACGTTCACCCGGAAAAAGGTCTTGTGAAGGAGTCGTTGATCATATCATATCATATCACATCATATATCATATATCTTTATTTACCCTCGGATTTTTAGAGTAGCTTGGTGTAGTTAATATCTCCAAGCATTTACCCTCCCAACCATGATACAATACAGAAGGCAGATCACAACACCGGGAACTACATGCCCTACTCTTTGCGACAAGTGTGCAGGTTCTTTTACGTCCCACAGGATTATGAACATTGAAGTGTTGTGAGACGGGACCTCCGGCTTATCGTCCTTATCCGAGAAGACTAGAGAGTCTAACCATTTGCAGATGGCAGCACTTTCTCCTCAGTTATTTAAAGACCCTGAGTGTTGGTCCGGCCGGAGTTTAACTCACAACCTCCCGCGTAACAGCCCGGTGCTCAACCAACTGAGCCACCGTCTTGCATCTTTCAACAACAAGATAGAACAAGAAATAAAAGAAGAACAGTTTACCAACACTTCTTGCAGTTAAAAACTGAATAAACAGTGCAATTTACAAAATTGAATACTTATAATTAAGTCCATTTACAATAACAACTATTATAATAATTGGAATCACAAGAATCTAGAGGTTAAAAAGTCATTTGCTCTCCTTGTCGTTTTCATTGTTGTAGTGGCTTTAGTATTTCCTGATCTCAACTGTTATGGGGTATATCTTATTGTTAAAAACTGGATCATTGGATAATGCAATTCGAAAGTTTTGATTGGCTAAGCCATCATGGGTTATGAGCCATTATACCATGATCTACAAACACAGCAAGCATATGCGTGATTTTTTGGGCCTTTTTATTTTTATTGTAGTCTAGTTTTCTATATTTTGGGCGCGTTTTTAATAAAACAATTATTCCACTCGCGCTTGTTGGATATCATCTCATATCCAACGTGCGCTCATGGAATAATTGTTAATTATAACTTGCGGAGGCAAGAAAGATATGGGGTGGCTCTCATTCCTCATATCAGCCATCAACTTTTTACATACGAATATCCTGCTATTTGCTAACGATGTCAGATTTGCTTGATCTAGGGCTTGTTGATAACTAGAGTTTTGAAATATTATTCTTAAAGATCTTCTTTGTATAGATTCAATAGCGTCAGTAAGATATGCAGGAATATCTTGCCACACTTGCAATGCATACTCTAAGACCGATCGAACATTACATGTGTTTGTTGTGGTTTAATTTTGCTCTTGGTTGAATTTTATTTTAAAGCAGCTCATTTTTTTCTAACCAGTTTGTTTTTTATTCAAACCAGGAATATAATTTTAAACCAGCTTATCTATCAACTGTCTGAAAAGGGACTTTTATCTTTTGGGGTGTGGTTTAAAAAATAGGGGCATGGCTCTTTGGGGGGTATGAAAACAAAACATGACTGGTAGATTGATCTTTTCCTCCTATTTTTCACTTCATTTTTCATCCTCACTCCAACTTCCATTCATGTGTACATTAACCATATTCCCATGTCCTGTTACTGCCATCCACTGTCTACAAATCCTACTTACAATTTTTCTTTTACAGTAAAGTTCGAACTACTGCCCTGGATGTGTCGTCCGATTACTCTCCCAGAGCTTTCTCCACTAAGCCACCGAGAACTGGTTACAAATCCCACTTATACATGTTGATACGAAGTAACAATTATTCGCCTCAGGCTCAGTGATTATCGGTGAATATTTACCGATAATCACTGAGCCTGAGGCGAATAATTGTTTTAGTATAAATACACAGGTGATTATTTCAAAAAAGAGAAAAAAAAAAAAACCATCCGGATACCATTCGTAGTCATTTGCATAATGATAAGCGGGCAAATGCGAAAAATAGCCTGCAATGTACTAACTATCCTTCATTGTAATTTTTGGATTGAAAAAGACCATCATAATAAGCCTTTTTCGATATATTAAAATTCAGCTTGAGAGAGAGGTTCTGATTACAAAGGCAAAGCCAAGTGGATGATATACAAATATTTCTTACATTCATTCCAACGTGTTTCTATTGTTTTTGTACTCACTGCCTTACTATCAATTGATATTTCGACAATGGCTTATTTGTCCTGAAATCCCAGGAGTCCTGTCAGAATATTCATAAAAAGCGAACAGTGCTTACTTTTCATCACAATCTGTTACGAACTATGGCTTCAAAGTGTGACGATTCTACTCCAAATTATGTGGACAAAATGGATTCTGCGCTGGACAGCCTTAAAGAAAAGCAAACGACCAGTAAATCAGAAACTACTTTATTCGTAGACGACAATTTCTATGAGCGAGCAACAACATATCTCGTCGCTAGCTAAAGAAAAGAAGATATCAGATCAAATCGAGAAGATCATGACAAAACCAGAGGTACAGACCCTCAAGCGAAAAACGTGGACGGTGAATTCGAACAACCAAATCATTATTTGTGACAACAACGTGGTTCTTTCCAAGAGTCAGGTTCATGAAAATCTCTTGTTTGCGCACAACAGAGTTGCATACAGAGGGCGACAAACGACAGAACACTGGGTGAAACATAACTTTGCTGAAGTCAACCAAAGGGATATTAACCTCTTTGTGAGCTTAAGTCGACTGCATGCAGAACACAAAGCAGTTACCAGTAGAATCAAAGAGGTAACCAATCCATTACAAGCATTGTCATTTTGTCAATGCTGGAGATCGACTTGATGGACTTTTGGAATTTACCCCGCACATAATCTTATCGATCATCATACAAAGTTCGTCAATTCACGGCTTTTACTGCTTTTCCTATGGATACCCGAAACAAATTCTTACTGACTATGCAGGTGAATTTTACAATGCGAAACTCAAATTATTTTGGGAGTAAAATCAAATCAAGCTGTCCCATGGAGCGGCAAGAACTCCCGGAACCACACAAGGTTTTGTGGAAAGAAGCAACAAAACATGGAAAGAAAATCTGAGGTCAATGATTATGGGGTCAAATAAGAAGAACATTGAGAGATGCAGGTGCGAGTACACAATGCAGGCTTCATATACTATGAAAATCACTACTCTCCACACGGCAATAAATACAGCACCATACGAGGCAGTTTTCGGAATAACGGCACACCGTGAGAACCACCAGAACACTGATGAAGACATGCCACTGAGCTAGCCTCTGGTAAAAACACTTTAGACAATGATCAGTGTGAAACTGTTGAAAGAGCAGCCAAACGCCAGAAGATACGTGAACGACAGAGTCCATACAATAAAGAAATGGTAAAACGAACCAGACAATGAAGGCGGAAGGCACCTTTCAAGATCGATGACATGGTTGCAATCAAAATAGACTTTAGACAAACGAGTTCTGTACACCCGAATATGGTGTTGGGCAAAATAATGGAGATTAGGAAAGACTAGGCTAAAATAGTTACTCCACAAGGAATAATTAAGGGGCTTATTTCATTTTCAAGGTTATATCTTTGCACTTCGAGAAATGTGACACTCGATTATTGCAAAGAAATTTCGTTCACAGCTGCTTGCAAGCAAGCTAACAATACTTGTCATTAGCATTTGTTCAGTTTGCAAATAAATAAAGTAACAACACTTTGTTTTGACCGCATCTTTATTTCTTGTATTCAGATTAAATATAAAGCATAAAATGAATCTATACATTTGGTTACTTTAGTGTCTGTTACCTGAACTGCGTTACTTAGTTAACCAGTCAGAAATCCACTTATTAGGCCTAAATACCAACCCATTTTATAACCCCAACCCTAACCTTCTGAAAACAAACCGGAATTTCATTATGACAACCATAAACTCAAACTGACGCAGTCCTTAGGCCTAAGTGCACTATCGTGACCAAGATCCACACTTTCTGTTTGAAGCTAACTATTCAAACGCACTTCTAAACCACATTGGCGAAAGGAGAGTGTTCTCACCACCGCGCCATCCCTGCACCCCAGTTCAATAATTGAACTGGTTTGAAAAAAAAAAAAACTGGTTTGAAAGAAATAAACCGGTTTGAGAAAATTTAAACCAAAAATCAAATTAAACCACAACATGTATACTTTAAGCATGTCCTCTAGCATGACTCCAGCGCGCTTTAACAAACTAAGTGCGTATAATCTCTTAGTTGCCGTGGCAATTACATATTCGACGTGAGCTCGAGTGTTGCATTTAAGGTCATCGCTTAATATTACTCCTAAAAGCTTATACGTTCTTACTCGTTTTACTTCTTGGTTTCCAACACTTACAGGTCGCATTGCGGTAATCGAATTCTTCATGAAATTAAAGTACATTTCTTTACATGTTTTGGGATTTAGTTTCATCTTGTGTTCCATACAATAATCACGGATTTCTCTGACAACTACATCTAGCATACTAATAGAGTTTCTTGGGATAATTTCGAATACATTAGTGTCATCGACATACTTCGAACGCATATGCCAGTTCCTGACCAGCTTGTTTAAAGAGCGTTAATCCGAGTCTTGTTCCTTGTGGGACGCCACCATTGACTTGTTTCCATGGCGACAGGTCAACGCGCACAGCTTGTGGACCGGACAGAGAAGTTTCCTGAATCAATACCTTCGTGTATAGCTTGCATTAAATAAATCAATGCGTTCACTGTAGAGTGCCCATGGCGTGCATATTGACGTGGGTCAATAGTATCAGACACCTGTCCTAAAAGTCTTTTGTTGGTAAATCCTTCTAGTACTTTTGCCAAACAACCAGTGAGTGCAATCGGTCTCAAAACTGATTTACAGCGAAATGTCTTGAGGGGGGCAAACATTAGGGACTGGTGAGGTAATTGACTGTTTTAAAGTGTCAGACAAAAACTCTTCTCTCAATGATTGGTTGTAAATATCTCGGATTAGTGGTGCTACTTCGGGTGCGAATTGCTTTGACAATTAAATCAGATGAGACGTCTTCTAAGAAAACAAGCAAATTCGATGGAATTACGTTGGGTGGTGTTTGGGCCGGCATAAAGGGGTTCAAACTCCTGAGTTATGCGAATGAAAAAATCATTAATTTGAGTAGCAGGCTCTGCAGGACTAGTGCTGACGTTGCTTAGGAATTGATGGTACCATTCCTGCTTACCAGATGTGTCGTGTCCTGTCAGAGATTTGTTGTCTTGCCACCATTTCTTGAGGTTAGTTTCAGCCAGACAGTTTACTTTGTTGTTACAATAAGAGCGCTTCGCTTTTAATAGCGCCATGGACTCTATTCCACAGGAGCCTATATAGACCGGAGAATCTTTCAAATATTTAATAAATGCTGCTTGTCGCTTCTCAATTTAGATTTTAGTTTTAATGTGATCCAAGGTTTATCATATATTGGGTTTTTTTTTACTGTTTTCCACGAAAACAAAGGTTTCTATAGCTGAGCTAAGTTTCTGAGAGAATAACTCAAACTTAGAAGCACATGAAGCGGCAATGTAAACTTAGAACCAATCCTTATAGTTATAATCCAGGATCAAACTCTCTCCAGTTGCCCGCTCGGTACTGCCTTCTATGAACGTTCTGTACAGACTCATGTTGAGGTGGATGTTTAACAGTAGAGCGTGCTAGGACGGTGTAGTGGTCCGAAGAGCCAAGCTCAGGTAGCCTCTGAAGATCGAAGGCGTGGGATCTATTAGTAAAAAACCAATCAAGTATCCCAGAGTCTCTTGTGTTGAATTGAACTAGCTGCTTCAGGTGATTAGGTCTAGAAATAGAGTCAGAGCGCAGGCCGGTTGAGGTCGGATTAAAATCGCCGGTTAAAATAACCATCGCGTTTGAATGCTTCAAAAGATACGTATCCACCTTCCTCTCAGTGTATATGAAGTCTCCTTAAGTCACGCCTCTGCCCTTAGATAGGCTGAATCTGATTACATACTGTAAAAGCCAAAAGAAGCCATTAAATGGTTGAACATAAAAGGCACCCTTGCATCATAACTTATTTTTCGGGAACACGGAATGTTTTCCTCAAAGTGCTTTTCATAATATGACGAACCTCTGGATACCGCCAACAATAAACCAAAGGATTTAACGACGAATTAAGTAGAAGGAAGAAAAATGTGACTTCATTTGCTGTTAATATAGAAACACGCGAGTAACCTGTTGTTTGCAATAGCATGCAGCAAGAATACGGAAGATAACACGCGACAAATACAAAATAGATGTAGAAGACATTCAAGGCGGACTTTCGTTCTCGGAGGAGCACCGAAGTTTGCGAATTTTGTCGCTGAAATTGATTTTGAATTTTATTCCAGTGATATCTGGCCACTTTATAAACACGAAAGTATGCAACTGTTGTCGACAAATATCCGATCGATCCAATAGCAATAAGAAGATAATGTTGCAACGTTGCCACAAAAAAACAAGTTGAGACACCACCTGCTAGCCATATTGCAACCAAGGCGATTGTCATACGTCTGGAAGTCACAAGTTCTACATATCTCAGATGAAGAGAAACAGCGAGAAGTCGGTCAACGGCAATGACGGGAACATTCAGGAATGATACGACCGTGAGAAGATGTAGAACAGAGTTTAAAAAAGTTAAAGTTAATGGACAGAGTAAGTGAAGGTTGTAGTCTTCATTCAATGCCATACTCTGCAGCAAGGCGAGGATCGGTTGACCAAATAATCCCATTGCAAGATCAGAGGAAGAAAGACTCAGAAGTAATAACCTCAAATTGGCGGTCAGGAATGAGGTTTTCCGTAAAGCGTGAATGGCCAGAATGTTTCCAAGTGTTGCCACGGGAAAGAAAACAAAGTTTAACACACACACAGACAACAATGTTGTTCTATGGCCCCGTAATTCAGCCATGTTACGCAAATGGTAGCTGCAGAACTGGTCGGCCATAGTAATTCAACTTCAATACTCAGAGTACCGTTTTGCTGAACCTGGGAAATCTTTTTCCCTTTGGCTCAGGTGATCTATCATCTGTTTTTCAAAATTTCCGTAAATTTGCATGTTAGGATAAAAAAAGGCTCAATTGTAATCAGTTTCTGAGGATGGCATGTGATCTGATTGGTTGCAAATAACAATAAGATTCACAATCATGTTTGAGGAAATTTTAAGTGTTTAATCGTTCACTCATCGCATGTTAAAACGGAATATGGAATATGAGCACGGGATCACATGCGAAAAATTAAGGATGTGCTATATAAAAGTTGATAATGTACGGACATCAAAATAAGTAGTGCCGAGAGATGGCATCGATCAGTAAAGTTGCGCGTAGTCGGGGTGATGTTTCATAAGATATGTATTCAGATTTGGCAATCATAAGTCATCTGCCACCAGACTTATGCTAATGGTAAGACTAATTGAGGCAAAGAAAAAGTGGAAATAATTCTTTCTGTGAGCATAAATTTGACGAATATTTGCAGGTGACTTACTAGAAACGAAAGGAGAGGGCAAACTAAAACAAGACTCTGTGTTCACGATATATGAGCAAAAAAGATGAGAAAATCTTTTTAAATGTTCAAAAATGCTGAAAAGAAAGTATAAAGGGGAAGCTGGAATAATATTTGAATACCAGCAAGGGGATGCTACAGCTAAATGTTCATAACAAGATTATGTGAATTATATTGAAAGTCAAGTAAAGCTATGATCTTCGCAGTTATGAACGCAATTTTTACAATTGCGTAGAGAAGCCTGAAAATTTCAGGACTTCATATATGATTCATTTCATATACCATTTCATCATTGATTCATTCCTCACGGGACGATTAGAACCCACAAATGACCAGCTCCCAACGTCAGCGGCTTCATAGCTCAGTTGGTTAGAGCGTCGCACCGGAATCGCGAGGTCACGGGTTCAAACCCCGTTGAAGTCCTGAAATTTTCAGGCTTCTCTACGCAATTGTAAAAATTGCGTTCGTAACTGGGAAGATCATAGCTTTACTTGATTTCTACCCGCAGTTCATATATGATTCATTTCATATACCATTTCATTATATTGAAAGTGATAATGCTAAGGGATGATGGTGATGATGACGATAAAGATGACGGTGATCATAATAATACTCAGACACCGGTGGACGTATTTTATGAGAACTCTACCGGATATCGGGAACCTACTGCAGCCCTTAGAGCGTGCAATCTCGGATGTACTTATACCATCGCTCACAGGACGTAACTGCTCTGAGGCAGAGCGCGATCTAGTAGCATTGCCGGTGCGTATGGGAGGTCTTGGGCTCATAAATCCATCTGAGAGTGCGGATGCAGAGTACTCAGCGTCCATTAGGGTAAGCGCTTCACTTGTAATCCCATGAGACTCCAGATGAAGCCAAGGTACAACGACTGGTATACGCCACCCGGAGGGAAAAGGATCATGGGCTAAGAGAAGAGCTCGAGCTTAGGGAGGTGAAGGCTATGTTGCCAGACAAGACACAGAGAGCTGTGGACTTGGCCTGTGAAAAAGGCACATCCTACTGGCTTACGGTTATTCCTCTCAAAGACCTGGATTTTGATCTCAACAAGCGGGAATTTCGTGATGCTTTGAGGCTTAGATATGATTGGCCGATACCTGATAATCCGTCAGTATGTGTTTGTGGGAGCATGTTTACAGTGGATCACGGGATGATCTGCCAGCGTGGAGGCTTAGTTATTCAGCTCCACAATGAAATACGCGATCTACAGGCCGAACTGCTTGACATGGTTTGTTACGATGTGCAGGTTGAACCGGCGTTACAACCTATTACAGGCGAGGAGTATGCACGCCTTGACGTCCACTGCAAGGGTTTCTGGGAGCGAAAGAGGGCTGCATTTTTCGATATAAGGGTATGTCATCCCAATGCGGACTCGTATAGAGATCTCAGCCCCAAGCAAATCTACAGTATTCATGAAAATGAAAAGAAGCGAAAATACGACTCTCGCGTCACAGAAATAGGGTAAGGCACATTCACCCCACTGGTATTCACAACTACGGGAGTGATGGCTGACGAATGGCTGAGGTACCACTCAAGATTAGCCGAGCTATTATCTGCAAAGAGCAAGAGAGCTACGCCACAACAATTTCATGGGTCAGGGCGAAAGTGTCTTTTGCAATTTTGCGGAGCGCACTGCTATGCCTAAGGGGATCGAGAACCCCGAGAAGGAGGAACTTAGACGTTAAAGACAGTGATCTAGAAATAGAAAAGGGTCAAGCAGGACTTCCCTAGACCTGATAGTTATAGATATTTTACTAGTGGATGTACATACAAATTTTCCTTCTTTCAGTCTACAAACAGTTGTTTACATTTCCTTTGTTGAAAACCACCAGACCACCAAGAAGTCTTTTTTTTTATAAATATAGTATTGCTGAATTTGTATTTAATTTTTAATTTGAGAAGGGTTTAATAAAATTATTAGTATATTTAAAAATTAAAAAAAATAATAATGATAATGATAATGATAATGATAATGATAATAATAATGATAATGATAATGATAATAATAATGATAATGATAATGATAATGATACAGGGCTAATACCCTTGGTGTGGTGGGGGAGGAGGGGCTTGTGTGCCTCGATGATCCGGAGAGCTAAGCTGGCGGGAGCTAATGCTCCTGTTAGGGCCACCCAAGCCAGATAGGTCAATGGTTAGAGGCCAGACTAAAAGTTGTCCGGTGGTTGTGTCACCTAAAAATCACTAACCTCAAATGACGAGTGCAAATCAAAGTTTACAAGATAACGGCGTGAATGCGGCTGGAGTCCTTGATGACGAGAGTCCCTCGCCCTGCAGGTGCTCCCCGGCAATGCAGCATGGGCCAGGGGTCGTCATTATGCTACTGCAGTAAGATCGATGAGAAGAAAAGTGGTTTCAGGAAGAGAACATAGTGGTGATGGAATTTTACTATAGGAGCGAACCAGGTGTTAGGGGATATAGAAAGAGAATGCATGATTTGTGGATGGCTAAGGACCTGTTCGTAGTTACCGAGCAAAGGATTGTTGACCAGGCAAATCAAATACGGAAAAAGAAGTTGTTAAGTGATCTGGAGCTAGAAGAGATACGGAGAAATGTCGATGATGTGCAACATGGTGTAGTTGGACCAGAGACAGAAAATGAGGAGATGTCTGTTACTGAAAATGCGGGAGAACAAGTAGAAAATAAACGACCTAATCAAGGTCGGGACGGTGTGCATTATGAGAAACTGCAAGCTCATCTAGATTACAAGCTCTCAGAAGAAGAACAAGAATGGTCAGTAGATATGGATGGACGAGATACTGAAACTTGAAAGGACTAGGTTGCCATGTTTACGGGGCATTAACAAGGGTAAGCTGAAGTCTGTAGTCAAGAAAGTGGATATACTTCTGGGGAAGATTGAATCGGAAACATTAAGACATTACAACAACAAATGATATTATTTATGCTGGTGCTGCATTGGTAACAGAGATGGTTGGGGCGAACAAACTAAAATCAAAGCAAAAAGAGCCATGGTGGAAACGGCGGTTGGAAAAACAAGTTAAAGAACTGAACCAGGATCTTGGAAGAATAAATACATTGCTAGAGAAGAAACCAATAAAGAAAAAGCATAGCGAAAGATTGCAGAGGAAGTATAACATGAAAATGAAAGGGTTAAAGGTAGTAAGGGAAGAAATCAAGCAAAGGATTAAGGCAAAGGTTGGAAAAATCACTAGATATCAGAACCGATGAAGTCAATACCGGCAAAACAGTGTGTTTAACAACAATGAAGGAAGGTTCTACCAGCAGCTGAATAAACCCGGGGGCCCCCTCGGGTGAATAAAGATGTACATAACCAGAATAATGAAATACCTGATGCCCATGAAGCGAGAAGCTATTGGGAAAGCATATGGAGTGAGAGTAAAGAGCATAATAGAAGAGCAGAGTGGCTTAAGGACGTTCAAAATACATTAGGTGACAATCAGGAGCAACGAAGAATTACGATAACAGTGGGAAAATTGCGAAAAATAGTGGGGAAAATGCCTAATTGGAAAGCACCAGGACCAGACGGTGTCCAGGGGTACTGGCTAAAGAATTTCTGAAGTGTACATGAGAACTTCAGAGTGCATCTTACTAAATGCCTTGCGAGAGGGGAAATTCCATCGTGGATGAACAAGGGAAGAATTGTATTGATCCAGAAAGATAAAGATAAAGGAACAGCTGCCAACAATTATAGACCTATAACGTGCTTGCCATTAACATGGAAACTACTGACAAGCATAATCGCTGATAAGATTTATGAATATTTACATTCAGAAATGATGCTACCTGAAGAGCAGAAAGGTTGTAGAAGGAAAGCGAGAGGAACGCATGATTTACTGTTTATAGACAAAATGATTTTAAAGGAAGTAAAAACTAGACAGAAAAATCACGCAACAGCCTGGATCGATTACAATAAGGCATTTGATTTGATCTCCCATTCATGGAGTTTAGAATGTCTTAAGATGCTTGGAATAAATGAAGAAATCAGGAAACTATTAGAGGAGAGCATGAAGAATTGGAGAGTTGAGTTAGTGTGTGGAAATTTCAATCATTAGAGGAATTTTCCAAAGGGATTCCCTGTCACCATTATTATTCGTGATAGCACTACATGTAATACCGTTGACTCACATCTTAAGAAAAGCCGAGCCAACATACAAATTCTCTGATGATGGAGAGAGAATCAACAATCTCCTGTTTATGGACGATCTAGAGCTTTACGCCATGAATGAAAAAGGGGTGGACTCCCTAATCCAAACGGTGCGGGTGTTTAGTGAAGATATAGGGATGGAATTTGGAATAGAAAAGTGTGCTGTATCAGTAATGAAGAGAGGAAAAGTTGTTAAATCAGAAGGTATAAAATTACCGGACTACAAAACCATACAAGGACTGAAAGACGGTGATAGTTACAAGTATTTGGGTATATTAGAAGCTGACAGGATTAAGCATGAGGAGATGAAAGAAACAGTAACCAAAGAATATAAAAGGAGGGTACAGAAGATTTTAGAAACGAAACATAATGAGGGTAGCCTTGTCAAAGCTATCAACACTTGAGCTATTCCTCTCCTGAGATATTCTGTGCATTCCTGGACTGGAGAAAGTCAGAGTTACAAGATCTAGATAGAAAGACCAGAAAATTACTTACCGTGCATAATGGTCTCCATCCAAAGAGTAATGTCGATCGTCTCTACATACCGAGAGAAGAAGGTGGACGAGGGCTAATTAGTGTTGAAGACTGTGTAGAATCTGCTACCTTTTGGTTGGAGAGATATATCAATGATATTGATGAAAGACTGATAAAGGCTGCTAGAAAGATCAGCGGTGGTCATAATAATGAAACAGAGGTTGAGTATAAGATACGTAAGAAAAACGAAAGAAAGGAACAGTGGAGGGAAAAGCTTATGCACGGACAATTTGTACGACAGACGGAAGAAATATTAGGGAATGAATCCTGGCTTTGGTTAAAGAAAGGAAGTGTAAAAAGGGAGACTGAGATTCTTATTATGGCAGCACAAGAACAGGCGCTTGCAACGAATCTGATGAAAGCTAGAATATATCAAACTCAAGAGGACAGTAAATGTCGAATGTGAAGAAAGGTGGATGAAAGCATAAATCATATTGTGAGTGAATGACCTAAACTAGCATAAAAGGAATATGAAAGGAGACATGACTGGGTGGGTAAGAAGATCCATAGGGAAGTTTGTAAAGAGGAAGGTTTCATTATCAATGAAAAGTGATATGAACATGTACCTGAACCAGTACTAGAGAATGAGGGATGTAAAATATTATGGGATTTTACGATACAGACTGATCACGTAATAGAGGCTAGAAGACCGGACATGATTGTTGTTGAAAAGAGAAATAAATGTTGCAAAATAATAGATTTTGCAATACCATATGATAGCCGTATTGAGGAGAAAGAAGTCGAGAAGGTAGTAAAATACCAGGATCTAGCAAGAGAATTGAAGAAGTTAGGGAAAATGAAAACAATGGTAATTCCTATAGTAATCGGAACATTTGGAACAGTTCCAAAGGATTTAAAGAGGAGACTAGAGAATATTGGTATAGAGACCAAGATAGACGAGCTTCAGAAGAGTGTTATTCTGAACACGGCAAGGATTCTTAGGAGGGTCCTAGAAGTTTGAGGAGACTTATTGTCACCAAGCTTCCTGGAGTACTGAAGTTCCATTGGAAATCCAATGTGCGAAAACAAGATAATAATAATAATATTGCTGTACCAGCTGATGTAAGTGTAGGGGGAAAAGAAAGGGAAAAAGTGGAAAAATATCAGAACTTGAAGAGGGACCTCGGAAGATTGTGGAAACTCAAGATGGTAGGAGCCCTTGGAAGTGTCACCAAAGGATTTGATGGGTGGATTGAAAAGTTAGGGATACCATTCAGTGTTGGTGTAATGCAAAAAACGGCCTTGTTGGGAACTGCAAGGGTATTGAGGAAAGTTTTGGAAATGTAAAGAAGAGATAATTCTGTTAACCTTTGGTCATTTATTATGACTCCCGTAACAGAAGAAAAGACGGCAATAACAGCCAGAACATGATGTTAAAAATAAATAATAATAATAATAATAATAATAATAATAATAATAATAATAATAATAATAGTGTTCAAATTAGACGTTGTTATGAAAAGAAGAGTGTAATTAAAAGCAAGACGTCAGGCTTGACAGTACTCTAAAGACGTCCTTTGATTATCATAAAAAAAAATTCGTCTCTTCAGCCAAATGAATTACTGCAGAGGAAAATATGTACCATTTTGTTTCTCACAAGTGTGAGAGTGTGGAGGTTTCTTCAACCAAACGATCAGCACCATATTTTAAACCAAAACAAGCAAATTGTCACACGCAAAAAAATCAACTGCTTGCTAACATGGTTGTACCGTCTAAAAATTCGTCCCCCGATTTGGGCGTTCAAATTTTTCAATACTGCGAGGCGTCTAAATTTTCGTACGTTTGGCGTGGTTCCGTGTGAAATGAACCCCTAAATGCACGAATTTTCAACCGTTAGAAGATTTGTCCGGTACCGTGTGAATCGGGTCTTGGTTTAACTTAAAAGTGGCCCCCGCGAATTCATGTAACAAAAAGAGCAAACATTCAGTGACGCTTTTAGGTTACATAGAGTGCTTTATTTTGAAATTTGGAGATGAAATGAAAGCATTTTTTTCCGATGATCATAATAAGATGGAAAGAACACCTGCAAATACATCTATTTCCTTTATCAGTTCTTTGTGGAATAGGCTGCCGAAAGAGAAATGCGCCATGGAAAAAAAAAATCAAGCGATTAATTATTTGTCAAACTGCAATCGAGTTTAAAAAAAGCCACAACAATCATTTTTCACTCCTCTCCTCCCTTAAAAAATCAAAACAATTTAATGTTGGTTGTATAAAACTAGTTCCTTCCGCTTAATGAAACCTTGCTACACTTACTGTTCATTAAAAGTGCGAATTTCAGCTCGTATGACTATTGTAAATTCTGGTGTTTAGAGCTTTTTTTACTTAAATATTTCATACTCCTTTAAAGCAATTCCGAGCCCCAAGATTGTTTCCTTGAAGGATCAATTTGTCACTAAATTGTTTGTCAAACTTAACTACATGATTCCTCCTAATGACTCTCAACGTCCCATGACAAAAGTAGAACATGATTGAGTTTACACATGTACATTTAGTGATTATAATCCTGCACTATTTGTGGAAGTTGATTACATTATCAACTGACTCGGTCACGTGAACCAGCCGGAGAGAAAAAAAATTCCGTTCCCTTGGCTGAACGAAACGGAATAAAGCGAATATTGATCTTGCCATGACCGAAGGCTTTTGCAGATTCCGCTTGGATGGAGTTCGACAGCTTGCTGAGGCTTTGTTTTCTCACCCGTGGCAACAATTGGAAATATTTTGGCTATTCAAGCTTTGAGGAAAACTTCATTCCTACCACCTAATTTGAAGAAATTGTTCCTAAGCCTCTCTTTGTCTGATCTTGCAGTGGGAATGTTCTCTCAATTGACGCTGGCAGTGGTTTTTAAAATGGCATTGACGAAAAACTTTAACCTTGATGTACTTTGTCCATTAACTTTAACTGTTTTCTACCTTACAGTGTATCTTCTCTCTTCCGTATCGTTCATGAATGTAACCGCCATTGCTGTTGACAGACTTCTCGCTGTTTCTCTTCACTTGAGGTATCAAGAACTTGTGACTTCCAAACGTGTTATGATAGCATTAGTAGCAATCTGGCTGTCAAGTTGTCTTACTGTCACCTCGTTGGGCAGCTATATTTCTGTCGTTTTTGGATCGATGGGATATGTGCTGACAACAGCTGCGTACCTTCGTGTTTACAAAGTAGCCAGATATCATCAGAATCAAATCCAAAATCAATTTCAGCTGCAAAGCTCGCAAGCAGTGGCGCTTCTCCGAGAAAGAAAGTCCGCCTTGAATGTTGTGTATATTTATATTATATATATTGCGTGCTATTTGCCAGGATTTTTCTGTTTAGTTTTAAAGACTACAGGTTACTCGTCTGATTCTATGTATGCAGCCCATGAAGTCACTTTGTTCTTCGTTCTTCTCAATTCGTCATTAAATCCTTTAGTTTACTGTTGGCGGTATCCAGAGGCTCGTCAAATTATGAAGAGCACATTGAAGAAAATATTCCGTGTTCCCGAGGAATAACTTATGATGTAAGGCTTCCTTTTCTTTGCAAGCATTGATTCTCTAGAAATGACAGGTTCATGTCCAAGTCGTTTAGTATTGTGTATCAGCTGCTGGATCGTTTTGTATTGCTAGAAAATACTTTTCGTCTAGAAACCTAGTGAAAAAACACTCGGAATCTTATTCGCGCAAAACTTTTGATGAAATCTCAGATTTCAAAATGGTGCGTCCAGGAACTTTAAATTTGAGAACTACTAAACGTCACGTTTGTGCGGACGACATTGCGGAGAAGCCGTTTCTTTTCGGGACCAACTGAACACTGGATTGTCGCTCAACCTGCTAGATCTTAAGTAAGAAGAAGAAATTAAAAGTGTTAGAAGCAATTGTTTAAGAAGTTCTGGAACGGGCAATACTAGCTTTCCTTGCCTCAGAAAAGCTTCAGCTGAGCCGACGCCTACGACTATTAACATATTTGACTGAAATGAACTGTTACGTGATGCCGTATCGGGAAACATTTTCCCCGTTAGTGGGGTGTCGGAATGGCCAGAGCAAAGAAAGACAATTTTTCAACAAATCTTTACCAA
>NC_090896.1:36353285-36383285 GCF_036669925.1 Montipora capricornis
AATCTTGAGGGGTACGCTTCACTTGGTTTGACTGTAATGATTAAGTCAGTTTTCGCCATTTTCACCAATCCCATAATACAGTTCATTTTGGGGTTTTATGTAAACGCCCATACAGATCGGATGCGAATATTTTATCGTACTTGTGAAATAAACAATATATTGAACAACAATATATAACAACAACAATAGACCTTTTCGGCTTGTACATTTTTGTTTTCCCAATACAGATCATGTGATAACACTCAAGAGGTTTGGTCTTTTGTTTTGTTCATTAAAATGAGGGCATGCAAGCATGAATATGCCTGCATGCACTCTTTTTAATGAACAAAACAAAGGACCAAGCCTCCTGAGTATTATCACATGATC
The DNA here is from genome assembly GCF_036669925.1 of Montipora capricornis. Taxonomy (NCBI): domain Eukaryota; kingdom Metazoa; phylum Cnidaria; class Anthozoa; order Scleractinia; family Acroporidae; genus Montipora; species Montipora capricornis. The sequence goes on from NC_090896.1 coordinate 36,353,652, forward strand.
TGTTATGGGAAAACAAAATGTACAAGCCGAAAAGGTCTATTGGACATGCATGCCAAAACATTGCAAGTACTCCCAGAGGAGAGAGTTCATGGGACAACAATGAAACTAACAGTAATTTTCAGTCACTGATGAAGCGCGACAGGACGGTTTCGTTCTCCGGAAACTGAGAAGGACGAAATTGCCTTGTTGTCTGAAACGGCATCTAAAAATACGAAATACTACAATACAAAAGGGGCGGTGAACGCCTTTACTGCCTGGGAAAACACAAGAGTAAACAAAAAGGCGCAGCTCGAAACAGGTAAATCAAATTAACTTCATGATAAAAATTTCTCCATGGCGTTTGGCATTTTAATCAGTAAAGATCTGTATTAAAAGTTAATGAATACTAATTAGCTGAGTAGGAGTCTGTATTTAAGAGTTAATACAATTGATTAATAATTCATCAACCCCAGCCTTTGCCTGCTACCTGTTCAATCCCTCCTCGTGATTTCAGACAGTTAATTTGTATTGGGGTTTACAGAGGTGCACATGTGACTCAAATACTGCCTATTGATTGGTCATAACTCTTATGAATTATTAATGATTTTACAATTGCATTAAAACAATGGATATCCACTTCACTGAAGCATAATACAGTCGCAAGAGTAAATAACTTGTGTTGATTTTATTTAAAGAACCGCCAAACCGTATTGTATTAAGCGATTTGAGAAATGGGGAATACAAGAATGCCCTTTGGCTTATTGTATACCTGGTAACTTCATGCATGTTATGGACAAACCTTTAGGAGACCGGAACTTTCAAATCTTGTTTGTGTATTGTGACGACATTCTAATCTTTAGTAATACGTTTGAGTAAACATGATGAACTTTTCTAAATAGCCATAATTACGCATCCTGCCACTTGACACGTGACGCAAGTGGCCCCAAATTCCCACCCAGAACTTTCAGAGCATTTACATTCTTTATGCAACACAATTATCCGAAAACGTGGGAGGCCGTGAAAGTCCCACACGTTTAAAGCAAAAGTAACGTGCTGCCGAAAACTGACACAAGCGGTGAAGATAAAGAGCGTAGTGAATTGATGATATCTAGGAGGCAAAGTAATGTTCTTGCAAGCGGAATGTGGAGGATAGTGCTCCTGATATTATTGATGCTGATGATGACCAGTTGGCTGAGTGTGAGGTCTTTGAGCAGCCGCAAAAACAAGTCCATGAATGGAATGCTGGATCGCGGCATCTGGTGGAAGCTGAGCTGTTTATCGGCTGTGGAGCTTGCCTAGAAGAATTAAAAGTATAGACCTCTTTTGTAATAGCGGCCAAATAAAATATTCTTCTGTTTTAATGCTAATAGGCCTTTCTAGCCTCGCTACAATGAAAACATTTCAAAAGAACATTGGTTTCAAAATGAGGGCAGTAGGTCTAATCAACATAAAGACAAAAGAATGTAAAGGAGGTCGCCGTTTATGAAAGTGGTCTATTGCAACCTGGTCGCAGTTAAGACGGAGGAGATGATGCTAGCAGAAAACCACCCACCAGTGAGGCGCTCAATCCAAGCAGGTGCCAGATAACACTCCAATCCTTACCATTTGCCCAGACCAGAGCTCAGGGAGGGCATTGTAGCAGCAGCAGCAGCAACAGTGACACATCCGGATGTATTGAACTGTCTCACTCATTGAAACATTCTTATTGCTGAGACGTTGATTACAGATTCTCATTTTAAACATAATCTTTCTACAATTGTAGTTAGACATCCAAGCTGGTATTTTAATTTTAATACCACATTGTCTCAGTATTTTTTGGAGGTTGTCGGGGACTTGAAGCATGTGAGAAGGCGTACCCAAGGCAACATCGCTACCCAACTTCGTTCTCAGGCTCCTCTTTCTTCCTTCCTCGAGAAAGTAGAGAGCTTTAGATTCTAGGACGAGAACGACTACGAGTACGAAAATTTCTCTTAGAACAAAAGTGATCGCCCGCATACCAGCGTCATTTTGGCGAGAAAAAAGTGATACCGTCGTCATTGCGCAGACATTGTAGTACAAAGTTTGGCAAAAATGTCGTCGTGTCAAAACAAGTCAACAACACGGTAGCAGTTTCGCCATTTTCGGATCAGCAAAAAGGCTCAGTTGCCAGCAATGAGAATAACGGAGCAACTTATACTGCTAACAAAGAGTAAGTTAATCGTCCGGGTCATAAATTTTCGAAGTATTTTCGATAAAAACGGTCAGTCAAATCTTGTACACCTTTTCGTCCTCGTCCCTGAATCTAAAGGTCCCTAGTACCCTGGTTGAGGCTGGTCAAGTTCCTATGACTGCAAATGAAATGCGCTCTGAGGGTGGGTCGTTGACTTAATTTTGTCAACAGTATTCAGTTCTATCTAGGGTGAAACAGATTGTTTTTCTTTTCCAAATTTGGCCCACGTTCTAAAGTTGGATTTCAAGTTGTGCTGCTTTCGAGTGATACAATCGTGATTAAAGTAAAAAAAAATTAATTTGTCTGAAAGCGTTGAATTTGAGGAAAGATGTAGTGGCAGTACGGAGGATAATTAATTTGTTTGAAATTACTGGATATTGCCGCACCGCGCGATGTTTAATTTCCCCTCCCTGCTGAGTTCAGTGGAGACAAAAATTTAACCATCGTGCCCCTCCCATCAAATCGGCAAAAATCTAGCAGACACTTGACCAGCTGCAACCTGGGTACTCTCTCAAGGGAGGAAGAAAGAGGACCATGGGACCGAGGTTGCATTCTGAAGGCCGCGCGTATGCACGGGAACGGGCCCCTAGCATGTAACCGAGCCGCAAGGTTTTCTTAGGCCGTTTTCTATTGGGTTCAACTGTTTCAACCGCAACCGGTTTCGGTTGAAGCGGTTGAGGTTTTCCAATAGAACACTTTTCCAACCATTTTCGATTGAAACGCGGTAACTCCTGGAAATAGTTATTATCAGACTTCTCAGCGTTGACAAGTTGAGGCCTGAAAGCAACACGGCAGGAGCTCGCGGCCGACTTTAAATGGCCCGCGTAAAAGACGGTGGTTTCTGCCAATGCTTTTTCAACCGTTTCAACCTAGTTTGATGCCGGTTGAAAACGTTGATCAACCAAACTAACTGAAAACGGTTTTTTCCTAGTAGAACACGAAAAACCCCAACCAAATCAACCAATTGAAACGGTTGATCCCAATCGAACACGACCTTAGATATAAAAAATGTTTACTTTATTATTTATTTATTTATTTATTTATCTATTTATGTTTTCAATTAATTAGTTATGAATATTTCATTTTCCATTTTTTTTGTTTCCTTTTTTTAAATTTACACCTGACGTTCTTTTGGAGCTAACCAAAATAACGAATGATTTATACACAACATGCTTTTTTTCCTGTATCCATCCAAAAGAACGAATGATTTATACACATGATGTTATTTCTTCTTGGATCCATCAAATAGAAAGAATGATTTGCCAATCTGATGGGATTTTCCCTGGATCCATCCAAAAGAACGAATGATTTATACACCTGATGGAATTTTCTCCTGGAACCATTCAGGAGAACGAATGACTATAATCCGGCCTGCAGTGCACCCAGTATAAGAAGCAACACAATCTCACTTGGGCTTCCATTTTTTTTTTGCCCCTTCTTTGGCTTCCTTATCCCCATTTCGTAGTAGTATTTTATTGCATTGGGTGTTTTCCTTGTCATATTGGTTCCCAGACCGACTCGTTCTCATATCTCGCACCCAGGCCAAGTGTACAGTTTGGGTCGTATTTGAATGACTTGAATTCTTTTGTCGTAAGCAAGGCTGACGTTTACTGGAGACTTTTCAAATGTTTGGAGAGAAGGGAAATTTTTGCTAGCTCTTTCTTCCATGTATCCAGTATCCTTTTTTCTTTATTTTTAACTATTCAGTAATCATATTATACATCTGGTAAGCGTGTTTTTGTCAAGTGTTATTTCCATTTTTGCTTGATTGGCTTCGCAGTTTTGGTCTGACATGACACATCAGTCTCCACGGTTTTGGTGTTGTTTTTTCTCCTGGGTTGCCGCTTGTTCTTTTCTTTTTCCTTTCTTGACTCGGCATGAGGGGGTCGGGTAGACGTCCAGCGCTGGACTAGAAACCCCTTTCTCGGTTGCACTCTACTCCTAAAGATTCGCAGCCATTTATTAGCCTTATGGTGTCGCAGTCAGCTTTTCTTTGCCTTTGGGTTGTTTGGATTTGCCTCAATACCCTTGTGTTTCATTTTGCACGGGATTTCTTTGGGTTTTGGAGCTGCCATTTCTCGTGCTTTTTTAAGAACGAAGGTTTCTTGTAAGAATTTTTTCTTATTTATTATTCTTTTTTTTAAGAACAAATAATTTTCATGTTCAAATATTTTTTTATCCCACTTACTTGATTTAGTTTCTTGTACATGTACCATCTGGCCGGAGACGTTGTCCTGTGTTCGTAGGCAAGACACTTTACTCTCACGGTGCCTCTCTCCACCCGGGTGTATAAATGGGTACCAGCGAATTTAGTGCTGGGGGTAACTCTGCGATGAACTGGCATCCCATCCAGGGGGGAGTAGAAATACTCCTAGTCGCTTCATGCTACTGAAACCAGGATAAGCTCCGGCCTGATGGGACTTCTAGGCTCGTATGCAGACTTAACATGTACTATCTGGTTGTTTCTGAAGCTAAAGTTTTTATTTTCACACAGAGTTTGTTTTTGTTTTGCTAGCTCCACTGTGAGGTTGAGAGTTTGCTCCGTGAATTTCTCTTCCTCATTTTACAGACTAATTTTTGGCTATGATTTTCCCTCAAATCACCGTCCACACACACATTATTTCCCCTACTTACCCACTTTACTAGAGAGTTTTGTTTACGTTAGTGGGGAGGAACCCTTCCTGTAAGGGGATTCTTGCTGCACCACCATAATCATGCCACGAAGGTTACTAGTCTACTGCTGTTTTTGTTTTACTTTAAACAACTAATCCCAGACATTATCATCTAAGGTTACCTCTGCCTGCTGCTTTCTTGTTCATCCTATCAAAATGTGGTGTAAGGTTCAAGTTTGGGTCCAGATCAACACCGAAGTATAGTTATAGGCAAACGTACCGTTGATGTAAGTAAGCTACTTTCCTTGAAGGTTGACTCTTTTCGCAGCTCCATGCAAAGAGCATAGTTTCAGTGTTGCCTTTTTTGAGGTTGATTATCAGTTCGTTCTCTTTGAACCAATGGCTTACATTATTGATATCTTCGTTGAGGCTTCTTTGGATCATACGAAGTATAAATTACAGAGTCATCAACATAAGTGATCATCTTTGAAAATTTCAGTGGTGTGAGCATGTCGTTGAAGTGAATTATACATAGTACGGGACCCAAGATGCTTCCCTGTGGTTCCCCGTAAAAACTGGTTGTGCTTAAAAGAACTCCCTGCAGAACTGTAAAAACTACAGTTAGAACAGAACCTGACAAGACAATAAACTCAGTATAAAATATGCGAGATCGCAGAAGGAGAGGTAGTGAACGGAAGCTTTCGAAAAAACCCCAATTAATTTCAATTAAACAATGCCGGTTAAACCCCGCTCTTTCAAGGAAAGTACGTGAAAGTGAAGAGGGAAATCTTGAAAATGGCATAGCCAAATCCAGACGTATTAGTGATACAAGGAAATATTACACGCAATGTACGGGTAAAGCGACGTGTACCATGCCTTCACGAAGGGATAAAAATACTGAGCTCGTACGAAACATGAGTTAAGAAGTATTTCTTTCAAATCTGGCTTCCAATACTGTGGGAATTAGGCCGTCTTCGTCTGCTTCATTATCAAATTCATTCTCCCTTTCATTTGGCATCACTTCAGCAAGAGGTTCATCCAGCTGAGGCTAAATTTGGCTGAATATTACCTCCAAACCTTCGTTACTTGATATTTGCGACGAGCTGCTCGTTTAGGAATCGCTAGCCATGGTTTTCAATGAGTTTCTGCCAGCAAAAAAAAACCGAATTAGAGAGGGGCCCTCTCTAATTCTCTCAGCAAAACCTACCATGAGATGTCTTTGGGAACAAAATGACGTCACAGCACTTCATTTTGTAAATACCTCGAGTATAGTTCATTTTTTTGGACCAAAACGGGCAAAAAATCGTCAGTTTAAACACTACACCGTGTATTTTCAACGATCAATGTTATGGGTGCGCAAACCTTTTTTGGCTTCATGGGCACTTATTTTGGCGTGTATGATATTCTTACAGCTCTGGATAAGCGAAAAGCCGTACTTCTACTTCTACTTGCCTTGTGGTCCGCTTTTGACACTGTTGAACATACTACCTTATTCCTAGACTTAAATCTCGTTATGGAATTACTGACAGAGCTCTAGCATGGTTTGTATCCTATCTAAGACATCGATCTCAAGCTGCAATGATTAACAAAACTGTATCGTCTCTACGCAATCTAACTTTTGGTGTCCCACAAGGATAAGTCTTGGGCCGGGTGCTTTTTTCTTTGTATCTTTGACCGATGACAGACATCATACGACGACAGAAGCTGCAATGTCATCTCTATGTAGACGATTCCCAAATTTACTTGGCCTTTAATCTTGCCTGTCCAGAAGATTTGTCAACTATTAAGTCTACGATTGAAACCTGTATTGCTGATGTTCGTGTATGGATGTCTTCGAATTTCTTGTAACTTAATGATGATAAATCTGAACTTATGGTATTTCACTCGCAGCATAACCCACGTCCTGACATGTCAAGCATCCGGGTCGGAGGAGAATGCATATCCCCTGCGGCGACCTGTCGTAATATTGGCGTGATCTACGATGAATCTCTCTCTTTTCAGAAGCACATAGCCTCAATCACCAAAACTGCGTTCTGGCATCTCAGGAATATCTGGCGCAATCGACGCTACCTTGGCGCAGATTCGTTGTCAACTCTGGTCAACACTTTTATTACCAACAAGTTGACTTATTGCAATTCTCTCCTCACTGGCCTTCCAAAAGAATGCTGCAGCTCGCCTGGTGTCTGGCTGTAGGAAGTACGATCACATCTTAGACGTCCTACGTCAACTGCATTGGTTACCTGTGGATAAGCGAATTTCTTTCAAGGTCCTACTCATAATCTTCAAGCGTAGTCATAATTTGGCACCATAATTTCTATGTGAAACCATTGTGTTATGCAAGCCCACACGAGCGCTATTTGGTACTATTTGGTAGTCCCTTCTCCAGAACAAGAGGATACGGAGACCGTGCTTTCAGTGTATATGGCCCAACACTTTGGAAGACTCTCCCTCATGAGCTGAGGGCTGAGAATGACTATGAAAAATTCAAGAAGAAACTTAAGACTCATTTATTTTAGTTTTATCAATTTTTAGCAGAGCAGTCTTGTATATAGCGCCATTGAACTGTGGATTTTGGCTCTATATAAGTTTCATTTCTATTTCTATTTCTATTACTAATAAGCACCACAATATATAAGGGGTGGCGAATGGTTCTTCAAAAACTTTGGGTCTCGCAAAATTTTAGTCGAATTTCACGGGTCTCGCAGTCTCGTTTTTTGGGCGGTTATGTACGTCTCGCAGTCTCGTTTTTTTATACGAAGGTGTCTCGGAGTCTCGATTTGTTGCAATGTTTAAGGGTCTCGAAGTCCTGATTCGTTTGGTTTGTATTTTTTTAAAATGACGTCTTCTCGTCACTTGATATTGAATTTCAGTAACGCAACTTTCAATTTAAGAGAAAACGTTCATCCTAACTTCTCCTAAATTGTCTGCATTCCACAAAAAGCAGGATTTACGTTATATCCTGCGCGTATTTCTTGTGGGTGTCTTGCTGTTCACACCCTTACTGGAACGTGCTTTTGTACAAATGCTTCATGTACAAAACTAGTTCTCTTTAGACATCTTGTTAGAATTCCCTATGAAGTCTGTTTGATCAGGCGAAACCGGTCAGATAATGAACAAAGTTAACACGATCAGTTGCTGTGTGCTGCACACTAGTTTCCAGTTAAAAAATTAAAACATTAAAAAAAATTAAAAAATTGTCCTGTCTTTTCCACGGAGTCCAATGGCTGAATGTGAATTGGCTAGAATTTTATTCGTCGAGTATTTTACTGTCATCATCACTGAGCAGTCACTAGCCATTTCTTGTCTGTAATTCTGAGTTTGTCTTTCAGGTCGATACTAACAGAATTAGTTTCTTTCTTCAAGTTTTCCACTTTCAGCCATTTTTTTTACTGTTTTGTAAAAGGAATCCTCAATGTAGGTTTCTACAAGGTGAGACTTGGCCTATGAATTCTTTAAACCTCATGAATCGGGAGATGGGTCCGCCATGTTTTCATGTGGGGCGGTGCATACGGAAAACTAATGCATGAGTAGGCGAATGGCGGAATCCAGTTCAACTGAATCTCTCTCAACACAGCTGGGTTTAGTTCTTCAACGTCCTTAGATCAGTTTGGTAGCTCTGTACAATTACAATGATAAGCATTGCAAAACTAGTTTATCTTAATACAGTCTACAGTTTTCCTCTTTACTAAACGAGCTATCGATGAGCTAAGTTGACATGAGAATAAATTTCCTCGAGTTACACTAGAATAGTTAATCCGTTGAATTGTAAGCGCGCTACATGGCCAACGTGTGAAAAAACGAATCCTTCCTTTTTACAAAACTGATGGTCCTGATATTACTTTTAGCAAACCGACTCACTTCCTTAAGCCACTCGTTTCTTTGAACATTGCTAATTTGTCAGTTAGCTTTCTTTTCGTCCGTGATCACTTTTTTATCTGATTTCCGCATCCAGCCACTATCGAAAAACTGTCCACTGTTAATAACCGTCAGGTTCCTCAGTGCATATGGAGAGCCAGTTTTTCGTTTTTTCGCCATTTTCCTCGTCCTTTCGCTCCTCATTCTTTTCAGATCAATCGGAGGTCAGCCTCGATAAACCAGTTACTCCTTTTCCTTTAAAACAAGCTGCACAAATACACAACGTTAATACTGGAAAATAAGTACCTCAGAGTGAAAAAAGCCTCCATTAAGTGGACTTTTTTTTTATATTTTTTCTTCCGGGAAGAGGGAAAATTCTCTTCAAGATACGTTTCATAATTCCACGAACCTCTGGGTAGCGCCAACAGCAAATTAAAGGATTTAACGAAGAATTAAGAAGAACGACAAAGATTGTGACATGATAGGCTGCCAAGACAGAGTTACGCTCGTTACCTGCTCTCAGTAAAATGTAACAGAAAAATTTCGGAAGATAACACACCACAAATATAACGTAAATATATATAACATTGAAGGCAGATTTCCGTTCTCGGAGGAGCACCACTGCCTGCGAATTTTGCTGTTGAAATTGATCGTGAATTTGATTCAGATGATATCTTGCCACTTTGTAAACACGAAAATATGCAGCTGTTGTCAACAGAAATCCGACTGATAAAAAAGCAAGGGGAACATTCAGGTTCAAAGTGGCAGAGAAAACACAAACAGAGGTACAGCTTGTCAGCCATATTGCAACCACGGCTACAGTAACACGTTTGGAAGTCACAAGCCCTTGATATCTCAGATGAAGAGAAACAGCAAGAAGTCTGTCAACAGCAATGGCGGTAACATTCAAGAACGATGCGCCCGCTAGAAGATGTAGAATAACGTTGCAAAAGATTAAAGTCACTGGACAGAGTACGTGAAGGTTGTCCGTGACTGCTATATTGAAGACCACTGCGAGCATTATGTGAGCGAACAATCCCACGGCAAGATCAGAGAGAGAAAGACTCAGAAACAATTTCCTCATATTAGCCGGCAGCAATGAAGTTTTCCTCAACGCCTGAATAGCCAGAGTATTTCCAAATGTTGCCACGGGAGAAAAAATAAAGTTTAACACACAGAGCGAAAATAGTGTTGTTCTGTGAGATTCAGCAATTTGTCCAATGGAATCCAAAAAGTATCTGCAGATCTGGTCGGCCATGATAACTTCAATATTCAGAGTACCGGTTGAGCCAATTAAAAATTCGTTTAGAAATATTCCGTAAAGAGGTTGACAATGTACTCAACTTCCGTAGACTGCATGGGATCGAAATGGTTGTGTTTGACGATACGTTGAGAGTTTTCCAAAAACGATTGATGTCATTGGAAATGTTTTAATCAAGAATGAGGAAAGCGTACAGAAGGTATAAGTAAGCCTGTGCATAGAAAGGACGACTGCGTTAAGAGTATGTAAAACGTAAAACATGCACTTACAATTAATCTAGTTCCCAGTGTTATTTATGGTGATTCCCAAACTAACAACTCTGAAAGAAATTATTAATATATTAAGGTGGCTAATGAGCACAATAGACCATGACGCAGGTTGCAAACATGATGTGCAAATCGTTTTGGTTCTAAAAAATTCAGGTAGAAAAGCTCGAATTTAGAATGTTTTCCAAACTTAAGGAAAGGTAAAACAGCCCAAGATGTCAATGCAAGTCTGGTTGGCCATGGTAACTCTTTAAAAACTGAAGGTCCGGATCATGCAGTAGCATCACCTGTTTTTGATGGTGATTAACTTAGTATTTTTGTGCAATGCGCATAAATTTGAAATAGGATGGTATTAACCAATTTAGTGATAGCTAAAATTGAGGAATTATCCGTCAAAATCGTTTGTGGCTAAGCTGCAGCGAATCGACATATGCAAATGAAGTGAGATCGTTATATATGGCAAATTCCACCTTACAGCCATCTTTTGCCGCCTTTTGGAAGAAAATGAAAGTGATTGGACATGGAAGATTCAGCTGGAGGTGCGGCAATTTCCAGACGTTTTGTTGAGTTGATGATGAAATTGCTTTTCGTGTGTAGCGCGCATTTATCTGTTTTTATCATTACGTCTCGGGTTTTCTACCCTGGGTACCAGAGGTTCTATTTTTCTTTCGAGAGGAGCGAGCGGCTAAAACGGAGAGGCGAAAAATACGAACCTCTGGTCACGGCGGTTTAGAATCTCACTTCCATGCAAATTCGAAATTAGATATCTTGCCAAACCGGTTTTCTACAGTGCTGTCAATGTTGTACCCAAATCAAGTCCTTTGGGAATAGAACGTTTGATTTGGACAGTTCCCATCGTGCAGCAACCAATCAAACGCGACATGAAAACCACAAGCTAATTACCGATCGTGGCTGCGGTTTAGTTTTCTCACGCGTGACTAGCTTATTTATAGTGTTCACAGTTATCGGATTTTCTTTCAGCTCTAGGATATGCGAATCAATCAAGGCATTCAAGGGACAAATAACGACTACGATAGAAGCTTTTGGATAATGAATCCACGATCATGGAAATTCGAACAAACTTTCGGTACAAGTTGAAATATCAAAGATTTGCAGCATCCAGATGGCAGGACCACAAACACATCCTCACGCTTGATGAAATTCATGAAAAGGTTTCAATTCTAAAATCTCCGAAAATCCAGAATTTGCTGTGTATTGTCCTGTGCAAACCTATAAGTACTCGCTCGAATTCACAACCTTCCACCCCCAGTTTTGTTTTCGTAGCAGTCCTTGCGCTCAAAACCGGTTTTGTGGCCACTGGGGTGCACTATCGCCGTTCAACCAGTGAAATTGAGTGTTAGATTGTTTTTACTCGGAAAGAACTGTCACTGACTATGAAAACCAATCGGCAGCTGTGTTCATAATCACAAATCATGGAAGTGAGATTCTAAACCGCCGTGACCAGAGGTTCGTATTTTTCCCCGTTTTAACTGCTCGCTCCTCGCGAAAGAAAAATAGAACATCTGGCACCCAGGGTACCGGTTTTCATAACTATCTCGAATTCTCCCAACTCACCCTCGAGTTTAGATAAGGTTATGTAAACACGGAAAATGTCCTCTATTGCTTAAATATATAACAACTATTCACCAAAATTACAAAATTTATTTCTGAATATTTTTACAAAAACACAAAAAGGATAAATACGAAAACCAGATTGATAGAAAATATTTCATAATTAAACAATTGTCATATTTAATGAAGATGAAGTATGCGATTACTTTAGCGGTACGTTTATAGGCGAGTCAACATTTCACATTACCGTAATGCAAAATTATCCCTTATTAATTGTTTCATAATGGAAGTGTAATAACTATACTGATGACAAAATAATAATAATGGTGTTTATTCACACAATAATTGCACCGTCTACAACACAGTGAATTGCAATTTGGAAGAAACTATTAAAACTGCAAAATATAAATGAATAAAATATATGTACAAACATTTGCATTAAGTTCACTAAGGTATACTCTAGGTTTCCCAACCCTAAATGCTATATACTATTTGACTTACTGCACATTGTTGGGAAAAATTAGACTTCAGTCTTGATGATGATGACGATGATGATGAACTTTATTCATGTGTTCATGTATTTAGCTGACGCTAATTGGGGACACAAAATAAAGATAAAATAAATCATGAATACTATGATAACTAACAAATAAGAAACAAGCTATAAATTATATATACATTTACAATATGCTAAAATAATCAAAATAATTCTAACAACACGGGCACACTTTAAGAGGTACAAATTACGCACGCGGGGCAATTGTTGCCATTTATCAGTTCAGTAAGATCCTTACATCTAATATGAAACTTACACTTAGATAGGCTGCTCGTTTTAGTGATGTTTTTATCTAGCTTGTTCCGTAAAAAGGGTCCAAGATATCTAAGAGAGTGTTAACCATACAATACAGAATTAAATCTTGGAATATCAAAATTCAGGGGCCGGTTCCTGAAAGGTGTAATGAACCCTATTCCAGGGATAAATGTGCCTGAAATAAGGCACATTTATCCCTGGAATAGAGTTATTATACCTTTCAGGAACCCGGCCCTGGTTTCTAAAATTTTATTTGCAAGACTTAGTACTGAAAATATCACAAGTGAAATCAGGAACTAGCCTATATTTAACCTTGTACATGAGTATAACTATGTCTTGCAATCTCCTATTAAGAAGGCTTGGTAGTTTAGCACGATCTAATAAGTTCATATATGTTTCTGAATGTGAATTATAAACTATCCTTAGTGTCCGCTCTTGAATTCTTTCAACCTTTCTTGTATCCGACGCCTTACAGAAATGCCATATGAGATGACAATAGTTGTCTTTATACCATTTAAGGGCAGAGTTTCCTTCCTTTTCCATATCAGTACACATAATGGACATATCGCTGCCAACTATATACATCTGATGGTCATCAGCATACATATTTACATTTGCAATCTCATTTACGTGATACGACAGATCATTTTGGTACAGGTTCCACAGTGTTGGACCAAAGGAGGATCCTTGAGGGCATCCACGTTTCATCACATTCCAGTCACCAGCAGCTTTGCCAACTTTCACCCTGTTGAGCCGATCTTTAAAATATGACGCAAATCAATTTACTTAGAAGATTACTTGGGGAGAGGTGGTCTTTTCGACTGCGTATCCGTTTCAGAATATACTTAAAAGGTTACTTGGGGAGGGGTGGTATTTTCCACTGCATATCCTCGTTTCCACTTCCGAATATACGTAGGACATTACTAGGAAAGGGGTGGTCTTTTCCACTGCGTATCCGCGTATCCACTTCAGAATATACTTTGAAGATTACCTGGGGAGAGGTGGTCTTAATAAAATGTGTTGTGAAAGGGTACCATGAGTGTGGGTTTACTGTAACGGCAGGTGAAGCACATTTCTTGGTAGCCGGACAGCTCGGACATATTCAAAAGGTCGGAACTTGTAAAACCCCTATGACTTCTTGAAGCGACTACCGAATGGTATGTTTCTTGTCAAGTTCCTCTTTAGTTCTTCAAATCGGAAGGATAAGTCTCGATAAAATTTATACCTCCCCTCCCCCACCAAAAAACACTAATGGTCACCAGAACATAAGCTTTTTTATGATATACGTACCGAGATTTACACTCCAAAAAGGATCGAGATAAATATAGTCTCTTTGCGCTAGAGAAGCCATACTATTTTTTTCACAGTGAAAAACGACGTATGGACGCTCTGATTGGCTATATCGTTATTTTCACTGGTGAAAAATTGTCGTATCAGCCTTTTGATTGGCTAATATGATGTTGAACTTTGGCGCGGGTGGCCTGTGCACAGATTTGTAAACATGGCGGCCGACTGGTGTATGGTTTTCAAGGTTTTGATCTTTTACTGCTTAGTTTTCTCCACAAAAATACTTCAGAACATCTTAAAAAGTTTTAAAAGTGCTCAAGCGAGGTATGGAAGGTAAAGATTTCTTTTATTTCAAAAATATTTTGCTATTTGTTTAGGGCTTTTGTTCACGATCGGTGGTTTGATAGCCTCACCATTAACACTTACCTCGTTAACTTTATGATCTCTGTACTTATATAATAAACAAATTACTTCATGATTGGCTCGTTTGTGCGGTTTTTATTACTCACTCGTTGTGAAGGATCGTTAAACTCACTCGTTCGCTTCGCTCACTTGTTCGTTTACGCGATCCTTCACAACTCTTGAATAAAAATCGTACGCACTCACCAACCATGAAGTAATCTATATGTATCGGGTTTTGTACCCGACTTTTATACTGATGATTTTTAGCATGTAATGTTTCGTTTCTTTCAGCACCGCTTGCGGTCTAGACCCAGCAGGGCCATATAGGCGTGGAGGTGGTTTGAACGTGCCAGTGGAGCTACGATTAAAATTGCAGAAATCGAAGTCTGAAAGCCTCCATTACGTTTTTCAATGAAATTGAAATGAAACCAGAAAAATCGTTTAAATCTATGGAAATCGATACTCACAGTTTTTTTGGTGATCGATTTTCATCGATTTCCGATATTAATCGATTAATTATTATCGATTATATTGATTGACATCGATTACATGGAGTAAGTCGGGCGGGTAAGAGCGGCCATTCTTTCATCATTCGACGAAGAACTTGACCCTCGCTTAGATCGTTTTCTACCAATACAATGCACTTCACTTTCTATTGAAATCAAGAAAAAAACAAACAATACCAAAAGGTACTACAAGGTTCCCCACTAAAGGTATAAAGGCTTAGGAGCAGAATCCACCTTTGAGCGGGAGCTTAAGCAAAGGCGTCCGATCGCCATGACTCATGATTCAGTCCCCAGTTAAATTGACTAGATGGATGACATCGACACCGAAGACAAGGAGAAATTAGGTTACTTGCAACACAGGTTTTGCAGACGTGCTTACATCACTAGGCCATTATATCGTATTGATGCCTGTTACTCCAATGACTGTGGCTTTAAATTTTGTCCCTTTACCGTGCGCTAAAAAAGACTCAGCTGCCGGGAAACTCCGGCAAAATTTCGTCTTGATATGATTACCCTAACTATACCTAAGGACAGAATATGTTTATTTCTGTGAAAAAAAGAGGTCTGCTTCGAGCCTAGTGGCCCATCAGGCCGGCGCTTTTCTCCGGTTACTGAGGCATCAAGCGACTTGGAGTAGTATGGGATGCTAGTCCATCGCAGGGTTACCCCCAGCTGCATAAAATTGCCGGTATCCATTTATACACCTGGGTGAAGAGAGGCACTGTGAGAGTAAAGTGTCTTGTAAAGTGTCATTTCTAGCCTCCTCCTTAAATTAAATTAAATTAAAGTGATAAAATGACCAAAGATTAAATAAAAGTGATTTATTTTTGGTTTTAAATAAGTGCAAAAATGGAGCGTTAAAAAATTTCAAGTATTGAATTAAACAGACATAAAAAAGAATTAGGCTCCTTCCACACGAAGATAGAATTTTTATTTGCTCAGGTCATAGTTAATGTACAATTTAAAGTTGGAAAGAAACAAATAAAATAGATAAAATAATCATAATTACAATTTTAATTAATGAAATATTTGAGCCTAGGAGCTAAATAAACTGGTAGGTTTTCGAGTTAGCCTCTAGTCCCGTATCGGGATAGTTTTGAATCCGCAACGTTTTTTTTCCGGATTGAACAATATTCTGATCCACAGGTAGCGTATTCAAATATTCTTAGAGAGTTTCTCCATTACCGTAACGGACGTATTTCTGTCCGATGGGACTGCCATATCTATCATGTGGCATTTCTGATTCGTGTGATCTCTGAATTATTATTATTATTATTATTATTATTATTATTATTATTATTTACAATAATGACGACGATCAAATATAAAGTGGCCCTTTTTCTCACCGTTTCTCTAAAATTCAAATGAGTAATTAAGGTCCTTGTTTTTGCGAAAATGACCTTCAGATGGCTTCGTAAAACAAAGAAGAGATCAAAAGTAACAGACATGGCATAATAATAAATAAATAGGGGTAATCTTTAGACAGGGAATATCAATGTTATTGCAATTTTCATTTTACTGCCATTTTCAACACTAGAACCTGCCGCAGAATCAGGAAGAGGGAAATGCGAGACTCTCGTCGAACTAGCAGACGGCGATTAGGTTTTCCACAAAGCGCCAATGGGGAGCTTACGCAAGGAGGACGCCGACGTCAATGTGAGCGTCGTCTAAAAATATTATTTCCCTTTGTAATAATTTTGTGATAACTCCAAGTCGCTCGGAATAAAGTGTGTATCAACATTGCAGGAATAAAACTGGCATGAACAGTGTTCTTGTTTGGGAAGAAAACTATAATTATTTTTTCGTCAGGTTCCTATGTCGTCTACACAACCTCAAATTTGGTAAATTCCCGTCGTTGTGAGGACGAGGACGGCCAAAAAAAAAAAAACCAGAATGCAAATGCACGTGCAAAGCCTTTGCTTTTTGTTCATTAAGTCCATTGTTTTGTGGCGTTCTCGTAGCAGTGTCGTCTTCCTTGCATAAGCTCCCTAGCTACTATACCTGAGTATAGGAGGACTGGGAGGATGGGAGCTATAAGTATTAAAACTTTCAACCTCTTGGACAGCTAAATACATGAGGTAGATGTGCTATTTATCGCCAGTAGTGTACAGTATACAACTGTACCTCGTTCTATTTTTAGACAGTGTTTGATTGTTTCCAGAAAAAGAAATGGGAGGTTCTTTGCCACTACATTCTGCATGTGCTCCTTAATTGGTGTGAGAATTTCTTTTAAAGTGCATACAACAGAATTTTTTTATTTGCTGATTGAAACTACATGTTCTTCTAATAAGCACACCATAAAATGTCGTTTCCAGTGGGGTACAAAACTATGCTGGTTAGGGGACTGGGGATATGTAGTCTGTGTTATCAAATGTAGGAATTTTTTTCTCAAATGAAAAGGCAATTTGGAATTTCATTACTGTTCTGATTTCATAGGTCACATATCCCCAGTCCCCCTTCAAGAGTGGTTTTGTACCCCAGGGTTTATTTCAAGTAATCTTTGACAGTGATCACATCCTTCAGGAGTTTCACTGTTCCCATTTTCATCCACATTTCCGCATGCAAATATATACTGAATTGCAAAGGCAAACGGGGTTTAACCGTTTATTGAAATATATACAGTCTATACATCTTTCATCGTATTCAGTGCTCGGATGATTCTCGGGACAAAGCTGAAAGACAGAACGCCGACATATAAGTTACTGAAAGAGCAATTAAGAATAACAAAGTACACTGATTTCTTTGTGTACTGAATGAAGAAAACCAATTGTAAATCTTAGCGCCGCAATGCGGGTCATAAATTCCGTGTCAGCCGCTTGTGCTTCTGCATGCGGCTTACGAAATCCCTTCCGGAACATGGTACAGTTTCCACTTGACGGTGTTAACATCCTTATCCATGTGAATAAAAATTAAGATTCATCTTAGGGACCTCAAAATGCTACACCGATTCCCGTGAAAAAGTATTTCTTACCGCTCCAAACACCTTTTATGAACATAGTTTCTACAGCACTCTGTTTTTATAAGATTGGTGTCCTCCTCGAGGCATATGAAGCAAAGTCTCATGACCTGTTTTAGACAAAAAATGGAAAGGTTTACTGAAGTTGATATAAGGCTAGCACACGAATCGGTTAAGAATGTAGTTCAAACTAACGCTGAGTAGTTTACAAGCACCCGGTAAGAATTCACACAATAGGTTTCGGCATTCGAAATTCTCTTGGAAAACTAGAAACTACTGCAATTTGAAAAGAAAACGAAAGAAAAAACAAGATTCACTATAGCTTTCGTGATCTCTACATGTTTTTTGTTGTTTTGATCCATTTTCGTTTCTTCTTGTTTAACAGAGTGATACTTCTCACAGATTTCTCTGATCTAGAGTAAAGGTCATTTCACCTTTTCGTTCCTTAACCTTACTTTTCATTCGCCGAAATCATCAAAAACCGATCAACCATAATCGCCAATCAGACTCGTGCATTTTTTCTTACATAAACAAAGCTCAGTTGATTCTCGTGTTTCATCCTACTGATTTCTCTGGGGGTCGCATCCTGTTAACGATCACCAATCAGCAGTGAATATTGTTTCTTGCATACAAATTGATCCGATTAGGAGCAAAGGTCGCACGCCCTACCTTTCGTTCTTAAAAGAAAAAACGCTGAATACGCAATAAAAAGAAAACAAGTTAGTCAAGTTAAAAAGAATGAAGGCGATAGAGCAGATTTTATTGGTGGGTTTCGATCCTAACGTTTTCTGAGAGGTCCACAAGTTGTTCATAAAAGGAGGGAATCATGCTGTCAGTGTGTATTATACAGCTAAACCTCAGACTAGTGAGAAGATGTCAAAGCAAGTACGATTTAACGATAAAGTTTCCCAAGCTGTGTTTAACGCGAGCAAAGGGACTAAACGTTGCATTGACAATGTGGAAACATGTCCGTTAGCTGAAGAGAATGAAGTTGTTGCACGCACTTCTGAATTTCAGATACTTCAACGTGAGCAGAAGAAAGCCTTGCATGAATACCATATGAATAAAAGAAAGATAAGTCGGCTACATATGCGTGATGACATTCTAGAAGTATTCTGGGCTACTTACGAGGAGGAAGCGTGGCAAAGGCTGGTTCGCATAGTTGATAATCCAAAGACTAAAGAACATGTGAATACCTTTGCCGAGCGAGCCATTACCTCCGTGAATAAAAATGAAATCGTGAAAAGATCGCGGGAACAATTGACGATTCTAATGCCTATTGTTGAGCAACATGACCTGGTTTCATTTCACGACCGATTTCTAAACAGTCAGTTTAAGGAAGAAGAGAACATCCAGAAAGTGAAAGAACGGTTGATCGCACGAGCTGAGGGCTCCAATCATTGGCTGAATGAACTTGTACAGGAATTAACACACTCTCCTGATACTGAGATCTTAGACCATTCACAAATAATTTCCGATGATACTATGACACCTGAATATAATTTTGATATGGTATCCGAGGCCTTGTCAGAACTGTACGGTGGCCCACAAGGGACATGCTACAAACTAACGATATCGCTACAAATTTTAAAAAGTAGCAGCAAATGAAAAAAGAAATGCAATGCGAATTAAAATAGTTGTTGAAAATTAACAAAACTAGCTGCAAATAAATAAAAACGATAGTTGCTGCAAATACATAAAAAGTAGAGTTGCTGCAAATAATTTAAAGTTGCTTCAAATAAATAAATAAAACCTAGTTGCTGCAAATTATTAAAAGCTGCTGGAAATGAATAAAAACTATAGTTGCTGCAAATTATCAAAAGTTGCTGCAAACAAAAAGTAAAAACTTCTGCGCGCGCATGACTCGGGAAGGACTGGCACCATGATAAATCACACATATGCCAAACATGGCGGCTATGAGATGAAAAACGCGCGAGAGAGAGATGTCCTCGGGCTTTCAAACATGTTTTGTAGCAGCTGTAGTGCAGAAGTTCTATCTAGCGCTGCCAAGTTTTGCTACTCTTGTGGCCGAGAGTTGGACGTCCAGGCATCAGCAGAGCCAAAGCCAAAGCCGGCTTCGCGTTCAGCGTTGACCGTCGACGAGTTTCGAAAGAGAAAGGGGGATGAGAGATGTTCTCGCTTCAAACCAAAGGATAACAACAAAAAGGCTGCAAAGCGGTCGAACGCTCAAGACTTGGAAGTTACCATCCAAATTGGCGTTATGATCTGGAAAGATGACTGTTGCTTGACTCCGAAACGTGGGTGTAACCTACCGTTGAAGATTCACTCAAGTGCTACCGCGGATGTGTTAAAGGACAGAGGAGTTTCCAAACAGAATCGTTTCAATACCGGCCTGGTGAAAAGTTGCGATAGAGTTGGATACAAGCTACTTTTTTCAGACAAGAAGGTTGTGGAAAGTAATTTTACTTGGCACAACAGTGAGTTTTCATTACGAAGATACAAAGAAGAACTTGGCAAACCCTATTCACGCATAGTTTTCTATGTGTGTAGCAACATGGACTACTTAAGTCACGTACAAAGTGATGGCATTGATAATTCTGTTTCCAATTCTGATGAGTCCGATGGAAATAACGTTAACTGTCAATCACTCAAGAATTCTTTTAAAATTGTCACTAGCACAATCACCAAATGTAAAGAGGTAAATGGCAAGTTTTTCATTGTGATGAGTGAATTATTTCTTCAGAGGTACTAGTAGCCTTTTTCCCATACATGTTGTACATGTAGATGTACCTCAAATAGAAAGTTACACAGTGCAACACTGTATACTATAGTGTGCATGCACAGTGTACCCAAAGTACAAAAATGCTTTTGACCCTATAGTATTTTTCACCAGCAGTGTTTCACTGTGTGTATCTGCAGTTGTGCAGTGTGAAAACATGTCAAAGAAAGATAGAAAATATCTTTTAACTGAACCATATTTAAAGTTAAACCAAACCACCTTATTTCTGAGATTTGGTGGTGATATTCCTGGTGGCACCTGAAACTAGCAACTTCTCGTAGCTGAATGTCTAGGTCAAACTGTGTTTGGTTTAATCAGCGATCCATATCAAACATTGGTCTTTTTTTTTAACCTCTAGGTATTGTCTGTTTATTTTGTAAGAAGCATTGTGGCTAGGTAGAGTGCTGGCTAACACAAATACCAGTTATGCAGGAAACAGTATTTCATAGACTAGAAGTTTCAAAATTTTATCAAACACTTGTAAAAGCATGACTTTGTTGCTTGCAATGTTGGTGTATGCTTGGAAAACCCTGGCTAGGACCTTGTCCATTGCTCAAAGTGGACATAGTTGCAATACATACTTTTTGTGAGTACACAACTGTGAACAGTCATTTACAGTTTATACAGATCTTTTCCCATTAATAATGTATCTGTTCCGGTTTTGCAGGTTGTTACTTTAAATATAGACAATGGAAGTGATGATGATCTTGGACAATGTGTCTTTGATGTAGTGGAACCTCAGTGTAAACAGGTACAAAGACGTGGTATATGTAGATGTACTGTGTGTACAGTAAATTGTTGCAACTGATGAACAATTTTTTTTTTTCAGGAGCCTAAATCTGCTCATCATTTTCATCCAGTACGCTCAACAACTTCATCAGATTTTAATGGCAAGGCTTTTCATGATGCATTTGTGAGGAAAAAAAAAAAAAAATTTGTGAGGGAAGAAAGAAATAGTAAGTTAACCTAATATAATACTTACTGACATTTGTACCACTTATTTTCCTGTAACAGGTTTCATGAAACCTTCTACTGACAAGCAACTTCATCAAGGGGCAGCATTGGGTGGTTGTAGTGATGTATTTGAAGACATCCAAGATTTCTTATGGGGTAATACAGATGACAATTTAGATGAAGGGGAGCTAATCAAAGCTGCAATTGCTCGAAGTTTAGAGGAGGACATCCACCCAGAAGATGACATAAAGTTGATGGAATCACTGCTTAAGTTCCAAGAACGAGTTAAATGCCAAGAAACCTGTGAAGTTCTAGTTCCGAGGAAAAGGTTGCTGCAGACGTGCCTAAATGCACTGAAGGAACCAAGCTTCGACTACTTCAAAATCCCTTCTATTTACTTTAGCGGGGAGGAAGCAGAGGATCTTGGGGGCCCAAAGGGAGAATTTTTCAGGCTATTACTTAAGACAATAGCTGGCGAGTTTGGGGTCTTTGAAGGAAACCAATCTTCACTTGTATTCAGCCACAATCATGCAGTGCTTGAAAAGAAAAAGCCATTCATTATAGGCCAATTTGTTGCCTGGAGCCTATTGCACAATGGCCCAGGCTTGCATGCTATGAATGAAGATGCATATTTTCTCATGCTTCAGCTACCACAATATGTAAATATCCCCAGAGCGATTTCAGCACTCAGCGATGAGGAAGCTGCAGTAATTGCAAAGGAATTGTTTGATGCAACTGATGATCAAGCCTTTCTTGACATTAAGGAGAAACACAGCAATTGGTTTTGGGATCACGGAATAACAACACACAATTCAAGCAAGGGGAACATGTGTTTGCAAGTGATAAAGGAATCACTCTACTACAGGTAGATTGTAGCTGTTAAGTCACTCAGTAATACAAGTAATACACAGTAATTGTGTAGAGGAAATAATTGCCTATAAATTAATATGAACGTATTTAGATTTTGAAAATAATGCAATGGGCTCACATATTGTAAAAGCCCAAAATGTCATCATTCAATGGTAACAGAATTCTCGCTACTGGCTAAAATGAGGGCAGTGCTGACAATAATTTTGCCAGAAAAGTATAAGAGAAATGAAACTATGACATTTTGTTTTGTTCCTCATGCACATTAATATCTTGTGATTCAGAGCCAAACCGTCCATTGACCAGTTCATTGATGGAATGGATTCAGTAGGGAATTTATTCACAGACTACATCAAGAAATGGCCCTAGGTATTCCTTCCACTGTTTGTCCACAATGCTGAACCTTTAACCGTCAATCAGTTTAGAGGTGTGTATGCAGTGGTTTGGGATGAAGAAGGCTTTATCAAAAGGGCTGAAGAAGAGGACAGCATTTACTGTTTTGATCAGTTTTTCATGAAGGTAATTATTTAACAACAATAAGATTTCACCAGTACAGTGCACATTAATATTGTAACAACAATACTACCAGGTACTAGAGCGAGTTTCAATCGAGTGTCGTAAAACTAAAACCAAAGTACTTACTTTGGCCAACCAAAAAGGACGGAGACAATCTGGTAAACCAATCAAAACTTGAACTAATTGCAAGTAGCCGACACAAAGCGTGGGAAACGGTGTACACGCGAGCCACGATTGGTTTTGGTTTCACTTCTGATTGGTTGAAAAAGTGGTGGGAGAACTTTGAGCCAATTACTGAGTGAAGTAATCATAAACCAAAGCAATTCGCTAATTACTTTCTACACTCAATTGAAAACCGCTCTATTATTGTTGCAATATTAATGTGTTACAAGCCAGATTTGTCTTTAGGTTAACTTTTTCAACCTGAGTTAATATTGTCTTCCAGCTATGTCAATATGAACACAGTAACTAATTATTATTTGAACTATAATATCTTTGTTTTTGGTTAAGTAAGTACCTGTTTTGAAACCTAGCTCTTCCACTAACTTGAGTACAAAGTTAGTTAGACAGACGTGTACTTTTTTTGTGTTATCAATATAGAAAAGCAATGATTGTTATTTTGCTTTGTGAACTTTGCTGTCAGTGCATTGTGAAAATAGACAAATGGAAATCACTTTTCAGTACACTTGACAAAATTGTTCCTTATGGAATTTCAAACTTTTGAAGGAAATAGACATGGCTGGGGCCTTGAAATTGTGTCTGCTTACAGGATGCCCATTTTTTGGTACAATTACATGACTTCAAGGGGATATTTCCCTGTGATAAAAAAACTGAAGGTATGAATTTAATCTTGCAGGCTGCAAATGGGTCAGTACCTTGTTCTCTGGAAGACCTGCTAGCATTCATCACTGGTGCCGATCGAATTCCACCTAATGGATTTTCAAGAATGATTAAAGTCCAGTTTTTTGATGTTGAAGCATTGGAAAAGAGAAGGCCCTTTGCCTCAACATGTTCTTTGCAGCTATATCTACCAAGGGGTATCTCAGAAACTGAGCAGTTTAACAACCTTATGATCAGTGCCATCAAAGATAGCTTGGGCTTTCGAAAAGTTTGAAATAGATGTGTCTTTGTTTTCTTGGCACAGTGTGAGTTTAGACTGATACAGAAGTTCAGATTTAAGAGACAATATCTTTGTCTTTGCTTTAGCACGGGAGCAAGTAACTTTAAAAATGTTTTCAATGTTTAAATCTTGGAATATATGCATGTGTTTTAACATTTCATCACCAGCACATTTTATAGGTGTATTTTACTATGAGAAGTGCTTTTGTCGATGACAAGTGCTTAAGTTTTTTAATAAATTGTTGTCTGTACACCGTGTTGACAACTTAGTTACAATACCAGAATTGAGCACAAAAATATTAAGTATATTTAACTTGAAAGAAACCTTTTAAACGATGTTACATGCACCAAATCCATGAACCATAATACCATTTTGTGTAATTCATGTAATTAGCACTAAATTCTTTGTTCTCTGTGTTAGAAAGTTTTTCCTCAAAATTTTCATGACTTTGCCATAGAACTATAACCAGAAAGCAAACTTCTTAATTGCCAGGTTATTTTCAAATCAAAGTTCTTGCAGTTGAATAAAAAACTGAAACAAATCAAATGCTTCTTTTTCATTGTTGGGATGTTGCTTATTCTCGCTCTCAAATACTGTCTCAAAATATTCTGTGTATATGTCCACCTCATGCGGAAAATGACAATGCTCCTCCAGTTCATCTATTTGGGCCTGTGTAACATGCTGCAGACAGTTCCTGCTTCCTGAGTACTCAGGCAAATAAAACAATATGTCTGGAACTCCAGGGACAGTGTCATGCCTCGATTTCCTGATGTAATGGCTATTCCAATGATCTTTAACTTTATCAAGATCAGCTTGAATCACTTTCATGAAGCAAAACCACAAACACTCCATGTGAAAGGTATCACCCAAATTGAGTACCCCAGATTCTGACATATCCTTGAAAAAGGAAATCCACCAGCTTGAGCGGTTGCGTTGTAGAAAAGACCACCAACCTTTCGATGCGTTGATTGGCTGGTGAAGTTCCAAACCTATGGGCTTTCTCTGCTGCAAACTCATCCGTATGAAGGGCTCTAAGGCTGCATTGCATTGCTGCTAATGTCACGTTTTCTGTCCCACAGTCTGATCTTACAATCTTTGGACAACCTTTTAAACTTTGGACAGTGTCTAAATAAAGCTTTGCAGGGACACTTGAAGTTGGATCATTATTGGACTTCACTACTTCAAGCCAGAGGATTTTTCGGCTATAACCACAAATACATCCATGTATGGGAATCCCATATGTCTTCAGCTTGTCAAAGCCTGAGAATAAATGGATCAAGTTAACCAGGCTGTCACAAATATACATGCATTTTCCAACCTATATAAATTACAGCAAACACTAGTGACCATTTATTTTATTATTTTATATGAATATATTTTATTACAAGAACTATGTCGAATTTAAAGTATTTCGATATCAAGGAAGCTGAATATAAACAACTCAAAAGGTCAGCCAAAATGTCATCAAATCTCAGTCATAACATACCGTCTACGTGCCAGCAAAAATTGGGTCCTGGAGATAAGTATTGTCGTCTCCTTAAACGTCTTGCTCTTCTATCTTCCACACCATCAGGGTCAATCTTTTTCAACAAACGAGCAACCAGAGGACGAGGAACATGGACATGATGACTTAAGCGTAAGGCGTGCCAGATATTTCTGTAGCCATCAAGTCTTCCTGCACCCTCGCCTTCTCTTCTGATAAGTAACTCAATTTCAGATTCGATGACATCACGCCCTTTTCTGCTAAGTCCAAGGTCACTTAGTCTTCTTTTCAGTGTTCTCAGGTGCATCTTGTGGCCCTTTTTTTCCAGTAGAGCAACTATAACATCGTACTGGTAACTACGGTGAAACATTTCGGTTATTAACTCATCAGCTGATGCCTGGACGTCCAACTCTCGGCCACAAGAGTAGCAAAACTTGTCATCGCTAGATAGAACTTCTACGCTACAGGTGCTACAAAACATGTTTGAAAGCTCGAAGACAGATCTCTCGCACGCTTTTCACCTCAGAGCCGCCATGTTTGGCATATGTGTGATTTATCATGGTGCCAGTCCTTCCCGAGTCATGCGCGCGCAGAAGTTTTTACTTTTTGTTTGCAGCAACTTTTGATAATTTGCAGCAACTATAGTTTTTATTCATTTCCAGCAGCTTTTAATAATTTGCAGCAACTAGGTTTTATTTATTTATTTGAAGCAACTTTAAATTATTTGCAGCAACTATAATTTGCAGCAACTTTTAATAATTTGCAGCAACTCTACTGTTTATTTATTTGAAGCAACTTTAAATTATTTGCAGCAACTCTACTTTTTATGTATTTGCAGCAACTATCGTTTTTATTTATTTGCAGCTAGTTTTGTTAATTTTCAACAACTATTTTAATTCGCATTGCATTTCTTTTTTCATTTGCTGCTACTTTTTAAAATTTGTTGCGATATCTTTCATGTTTTTTTTGGCAAGTAAATCAGTTTATTATCATGTCATAACGTATGATTAGTATATTACACGTACCCGTTTTAAGTTAATAAGTCCAAATTATTTTGACTTTACCAGTGGTCACCCATCTTGATTTGCTTTTGTGAGTTTTCATACAGTTTAACTTTGTTTGTGTGTAGTTGGAAGATGAAGAATGTTTGCTGGGTGAGGAGCAGGTTGGAGGTGGACAAAGATTATGGAATTCTGACAAGCATTATACTCTCCGTCAAATGGCCTCAAGAAACGTGCGCAAGTTTAATACCACCACCACAGACTATCTGCTTTCCTTAAACCCGCGATCCGAAGAACAACCATTACTGGAACAGCTTGTCAACATTTTTGATTCCCTAGTACACGAAATGACATCAGGTATGCCTGATAATGATCTTGTACGTTTTGTTCTTCAAAGTCGACTACCCTATTTCCCTTCCCTTTATGCCACGCCATGAACTGAATGCAGAGAGGATTATGGGTGGAGTGCAACGAGTCTTGCAATCCAACGAACAGGTCAGCCTTCAAGACGGGATGCAAGTTCACCTAGTCCATATCGGTATGCCTCAAGGTGGTGTAGCCTCCCGTAAGAGAAAGCATTATGGTTTTAAATTGTCCAGGTTCCTAGACAGCAAGCCATCTGTCCTTCGCATAAAAAACAAAGATTCTCTATTTCGCGCTCGCGCCATAGTAACGGACATTGCACGACAAGAGAAAGATCCTGAATGGACTGTAATTCGAAAAGGGTGTAAACAGCAACGGTTACTCGGTCAGAAGCTGCATCAAAAAGCTGGTGTCCAAGAGGGTCTCTGTGGACTTCTTGAAGTCGCCAAATTCGAAGCAGTGCTTTACGACTACCAAATCATCGTCCTGTCCGCCAAACATTTCAACGTCATTGTCTACGAAGGGCCCAGGCGAGAAAAACGAATTTATCTGTATCACTTCGAAAACCATTTTGACGTGACCACTTCTGTCTCTAGCTTTCTGGGGAAGAGCCATTGGTGTTTGGAATGCAAGAGAGCGTACAATACGAAAGACAAACATCATTGCAGTAAGGTATGCAAATGTTGTTTTACAGAGGGGTGTCTCGGAATTACACAGAGAGCGCCCTGGAGAGAATGCGGTACCTGCCAAAGAATATTCGCTGGAAATGAGTGCTATGCGAATCACTACCGACCTAACAGAGAAGGGCAGTCCGTGTGTCAAAAGTTTTATAAATGTAAACAATGCAACAAAGTTCTGTCGCAACAAAAAAGAAAGCCAGAAGATCACATGTCTGGGGAAAAAAATGTGTTGGAACTGTGAAGAATATGTTGACCCAAATAAGCACAGATGTTATATGAAACCGATCGTCAATCAAGTGGAAGATTCGAGTGAAGAGCAGTCAAAACCGAACAAAAGGAAAAAAGGTCAAAGAAAACGAACACGGATTTCTGAGGAGATGGTTAGTAATGAAGTTGAAGAAGAAGAGACGGAAGAAGAGGAGAGGCAAGAGTATTTATTTTTCGACATAGAATCACGCCAAGACGAAGATCGACACATTGCCAACCTTCTTGTAGTACATGATGAGACGGGGTTTGAGATGATATTTAAAGGCGATGATTGCATTAATCAATTCGGGACATGGTTATCAGATGGCACCCACCAGGGCGCTATCGTCATTGCTCATAATCTGAGAGGTTATGATGGCTTTCTACTTTGTGAATAATTTTATAAAGAGTCTATCCTTCCGAGTCTTATCCGGAATGGTGCGAAAATCATGTCCATGAAACTAAAAGAAACTGAAATCAAGTTCCGGGACTCCCTCAATTTTCTCCCCATGCCGCTCAAAGCATTAGCGAAAACGTTTGGCCTGACTGAACTTAAGAAAGGCTATTTTCCACACTTCTTTAATCGTAAAGAAAATCAACAATATGTTAGCCCTCTTCCTCCTATTGAAAATTACGATCCCGCTGGTATGAGCACAAAAGAGCGAGAAGAATTCCTGAGGTGGCATCAAGAATTAACAAATGCAGATTACGTCTGATTTTGCAACGGAAATAGAAGAATATTGTCTTAGTGACGTGGGCATTCTGAGGCGATGTTGCTTACAATTTAAAGTTGATGGAAGAAGTCTGCAACCTCGATCCATTCAAACACTGTGGCCCTCCAATGGCTGTCCTGGATTCATCACCAAAAAGGTGACCGAATTCTGCACACTCTAAATGGGGGTGAACAGCGCATAGATAACAACTATGTTGACAGTTATGATCCCGCCAAAAAAACCATGTATGAATTCATGGGGTGCCTGTGGCATGGTTGTGACAAATGTTATCTACCTGACACAGTGAATCCTGTGAACGAGACGCGTATGGAAGACCTTCTTGAGGGTACCATTCGCAAGATTGAACGTTTCAAGAAGCTTGGATTCCAGGTAGAAGTGAAATGGGAATGCGAATTTAAACAAGAATTGACCACGAACATAGAGATGAAGTCCTTTATTGAAAGACTCAAGTTTGACACGCCCTTAGAGCCTCGTCACGCGTTCTTCGGAGGACGTACCAATGCCGTGCGTGCAATGTCTTTATAAGCACGTGAACGAGAAGTATCATTTCCTTCAGTTTAAAAATCACTTTTCTAGGTTTCAACAAACTAAAGTATGGTTATTTTTTCTTTTTTCAAAGGGGGAAAATTTGGACAGCGTGATAACATGCCTCAAGTGGAGTTAGAACGCTACTTTCGACTCCTCTCATGTGAGTCAACGCAGGTTAAAAACATTCAGTTTGTCAATGATGAGTGCATAGAAGTTTATTATACTCACGGGGAAGGATTTGTATCAGGATCAGACAAGACGAATGTTGCCATCGCAGCTTTCACTACCGCACATGCAAGACTCAAACTCTATTCTGTACTAGAACGTCTTCAAACAAGGGTTCTGTATTTTGACACAGATTCTGTTATCTTTACAAGTGAACCCGATGATTGGATGCCAGCTCTTGGTGACTATCTCGGTGAGTTAACTAACGAATTGGACGATAATGATTACATCACAACCTTTGTGTCCGGTGGTCCAAAGAATTATGCCTACCAAACCAAGAACGGTAAAACCACCTGCAAAGTGAGAGGATTCACCCTAAACTTCAGGGGATCGCAAAAACTGAATTTCTCAACCATGTGCGAACATGTCTGCAATCCTAATCAACAACCCATCTTCCTCGAGAATCCACATTTCATCAAACGAGATGGGAAAACGAAAACAATACACACTGTTAACTTAAA
>NC_090896.1:36393285-36403285 GCF_036669925.1 Montipora capricornis
TATTCATTTTGTGTGTGTGTGCCCATTTCAGGGTGTGCGATAAGGATGAAAAGCAAACCGGTTTGACGGGTTTTTGCTGTTGAAGACTTTTGAATACTGATCATCTTCAAAACTGGTTTTTCTAACCAACCCTTAAACTTGTTTCAACTTGTTTGACTGTGACGTGAGTGCCTTCTCGTTGGTTCTTAGCTACTCCATTATTCTTTCCCTATATAAATGCGATACTACCCGGCTGGTTGTGCGGAACCGTACCACCAGAACACACTACAGTTCACTCCAAATAAAAGAAAAATTATAATACAATTCAAACCAAATATATGACGTGCAGTTCATTTAAACCTCTACCGCCATCTTGAATATACCCTCGCACACCTACGTGGTATGCATCTTATTATAAACCCTAATCCAAAAACCAGTTTGGGTAGAATTTTCCGCCTGAATCTATTTGCATACATGAATAAAATTCACCTAGTCATCCCCTCTATACTACTAGCAAATAAAGTTGTTTTGAACATTAAACTGACAAAACTGTAGTAGTAATTCCCTTCCTGGTCGTTAAATTTTATTCCAGCTTCACTTTTACAATATTTTCATAACGGCGAATTTGAACATTTAAAATGATTTTGTCATCTTTTTTGCTAATGCATCAAACCTTGAGTCTCGTGTTACTTTTAATTACCTTCTACTTTTGTTTTTAATAAGTCAAGTGCAAATATTCAATTAATTTATGCTTACAGAAATTTTACCTCTTTTTCTTTTGCTCAGTTACTCTTAGCATTAGCATAAGTCTGGTGACAGATGATTGTCATGATTCTCGAAGCTGCATACATATCTTTTTAAACTAGTCACCCGTCAGTATGGAGAGCTTCTCCAGTGGTGCCATCTCTGAGCACTACTTATCCTTGATGTTCATAGGTTATCAACTTTTATAGCACATCCTTACTTTTTCACATGTGATCCGTGCTCAGCCAAGCTTTCCATGTTATATTATAGCATACGACGATTGAACGAGTAGACATTTCAACTTGACGTCAATGGTCTTTTAATATTTAGTCAAACATAATTTCAACAACTTAATTTGTTATTTACGACCAATCCGATCTCACGCTTACTGCAGAAACGAATTACAATGCCAACGTTTTAACCTGACGTGCAGAGCTATAAAAAAATTGAAAAACAGATAGTACGTACCTCACCCAACGAGACGGAATAGCTTTACCAAGTTCAGGAATACTCTGAAAATTAAGTTGAAGTACTATGGCCGACCAGTTCTGCAGCCATCACTTGCATGACATTCGACAACTTTCTGGATCCCATAGAACCGCATTGTTTTCTGTGTGTGTGGTAAACTTTGTTTTTTCTGCCGTGGCAATATTTGGAAATATTCTGGCCATTCAAGCTTTACGGAAAACCTCCTTCCTGCCTGCAAATTTGAGGAAGATTTTTCTGAGTCTTGCGTCCACCGACCTTGCAGTGGGATTATTGGGTCAACCGAGCCTTGCAGTGCTCCAGGGTATGGCATTGAATGGAAACTACAACCTTGACGTACTCTGTCCATTAACTTTAACTTTTTGCTACGCTATACTAAACTTCTCACGATGGCATCGTTTTTTAATGTAACTGCCATTGGTGTTGATAGACTTCTCGCTGTTTCTCTTCATCTGAGATATGATGAGCTTGTGACTTCCAGACGTGTTACAATCGCCTTAGTTGCAATATGGCTGACAAGTTGCGTCGCAACTTACATTAGTGTTGCCACGGTTAAGACCTATTTTTTTGTCGCCATAGGATTGACCGGATTTCTGTTATCGACAGTTGCATACTTTCGTGTTTGCAAAGTAGCCCGATATCATTGGAATCAAATTCAAAGTCAATTTCAGCAACAAAATTTGCAAGCAGTGGCGCTCCACAGAGAACGAAAGTCCGCTTTTAATGTCTTGTACATTTATTTTGTATTTGTCACGTGTTACCTTCCACTTGGTTGCTGCTTGTTATTATGGACAACGGGTTACCGGGCTGGTTCTGTATTAATTGCAAAAGTAGTCACATTCTTCTTTGTTCTACTCAATTCGTCGTTAAATCCTTTGGTTTATTGTTGGCGGTATCCAGAGATTCGTCATATTATGAAAAGCACTTTGAAGAAAATAGTCCATGTCCCACAAGAATAATTATAAGTTATGATGCAAGGATTAATTTTACCTTCAAGCATTTAATGGCTACTTAGTCTTTTAGCTTTTATGCAATCATGCAGCTTTCCAAAGGACAGAAGAGTGACTAAACGAAATGTTATGATCTTGCTGTTGACAGGAGCAAGGCTTTTTCACCTGCTCCTTCGCAACAATATTTCCGGATTTAGTAAGTAGAAAATTTATTAATTCTTAAGGGAATCTTGAAGTTAATTTTTTTCACGATTGAAGCTCTCGTTTGTACCGTTAGAAAAAAAGAGTTAAAAGTGAAGCATAACATTTAAACGCACAAATAAACTGTCTTTTAAACAACAACTGCATGGAAGACACCTGTACTCATTCAAGCGGTGTTGCTGGTTTTCATGTGACGTCATGGTTGCCATGTTGTGTGGGAAGACAGCTGTTTCTTTGCTGGGAACAAAACTTTAATATTATTCAAATTCTGCGAAGAGAAATGGTATTGTATTGTCATTCAACATGGCTGCCGAATCACGTGGGAGAAAACCAAGAATAAAGGACGCATGCACATCACCTGTTCCCATTGTAAAGCTGGGCTTAGCTCCGATGCGTCTTCTGTAGCTCATTGGTGGAGCATCCGAACCAGCACAAAAACTAAGACTAACATATTAAAAACTAGATTTCAATCACTTTTTTGTTTTGTTTTGGTAGGCGATAATCGTGGGTTAAGGTTTAAGTAGTGAGCAAGACATAAGACGATCTAATATAAAGGTGGCCAGTTTTCTCACCGTTTCTCGAAAATTCACATGAGTAATTAAAGTTCGTTGTTTTTGCAAAAATGACCTTCAGATGGCTTCGTAAAACAAAGAAGAGATCAAAAGTAACAGACATGGCATAATAATAAATAAATAGGGGTAATCTTTAGACAGGGAATATCAATGTTATTGCAATTTTCATTTTACTGTCATTTTCAACACTACAACCTGCCGCAGCATCAGGGAGAGGAAAACGCGAGACTCTTTTCGAACTAGCAGGCAGCGATTAGGTTTTCCACAAAGCGCTAATGCGGAGCTTACGCAAGGAGGACGCCGACGTCAATGCGAGCGTCGTCTAAAAATATTATTTCCCGTTGTAATAATTTTGTGATAACTCCAAGTCGCTCGGAATAAAGTGTGTATCAACATCGCAGGAATAAAACTGACGTGCAGATCTATAAAAAAATTGAAAAACAGATAGTACGTACCTCACCCAACGAGACGGAATAGCTTTACCAAGTTCAGGAATACTCTGAAAATTAAGTTGAAGTACTATGGCCGACCAGTTCTGCAGCCATCACTTGCATGAAATTCGACAAATTTCTGGATCTCATAGAACCACATTGTTTTCTGTGTGTGTGTTAAACTTTGTTTTTTCTGCCGTGGCAATATTTGGAAATATTCTGGCCATTCAAGCTTTACGGAAAACCTCATTCATGCCTGCAAATTTGAGGAAGATTTTTCTGAGTCTTGCGTCCACCGACCTTGCAGTGGGATTATTGGGTCAACCGAGCCTTGCAGTGCTCCAGGGTATCGCATTGAATGGAAACTACAACAATGACGTACTCTGTCCATTAACTTTAACTTTTTGCTACGCTATAATACATCTTCTCACGATCGCATCGTTTTTTAATGTGACTGCCATTGCTGTTGATAGACTTCTCGCTGTTTCTCTTCATCTGAGATATGATGAGCTTGTGACTTCCAGACGTGTTACAATCGCCTTAGTTGCAATATGGCTGACAAGTTGCGTCGCAACTTACATTAGTGTTGCCACGGTTAAGACCTATTTTTTTGTCGCCATAGGATTGACCGGATTTCTGTTATCGACAGTTGCATACTTTCGTGTTTGCAAAGTAGCCCGATATCATTGGAATCAAATTCAAAGTCAATTTCAGCAACAAAATTTGCAAGCAGTGGCGCTCCACAGAGAACGAAAGTCCGCTTTTAATGTCTTGTACATTTATTTTGTATTTGTCACGTGTTACCTTCCACTTGGTTGCTGCTTGTTATTATGGACAACGGGTTACCGGGCTGGTTCTGTATTAATTGCAAAAGTAGTCACATTCTTCTTTGTTCTACTCAATTCGTCGTTAAATCCTTTGGTTTATTGTTGGCGGTATCCAGAGATTCGTCATATTATGAAAAGCACTTTGAAGAAAATAGTCCATGTCCCACAAGAATAATTATAAGTTATGATGCAAGGATTAATTTTACCTTCAAGCATTTAATGGCTACTTAGTCTTTTAGCTTTTATGCAATCATGCAGCTTTCCAAAGGACAGAAGAGTGACTAAACGAAATGTTATGATCTTGCTGTTGACAGGAGCAAGGCTTTTTCACCTGCTCCTTCGCAACAATATTTCCGGATTTAGTAAGTAGAAAATTTATTAATTCTTAAGGGAATCTTGAAGTTAATTTTTTTCACGATTGAAGCTCTCGTTTGTACCGTTAGAAAAAAAGAGTTAAAAGTGAAGCATAACATTTAAACGCACAAATAAACTGTCTTTTAAACAACAACTGCATGGAAGACACCTGTACTCATTCAAGCGGTGTTGCTGGTTTTCATGTGACGTCATGGTTGCCATGTTGTGTGGGAAGACAGCTGTTTCTTTGCTGGGAACAAAACTTTAATATTATTCAAATTCTGCGAAGAGAAATGGTATTGTATTGTCATTCAACATGGCTGCCGAATCACGTGGGAGAAAACCAAGAATAAAGGACGCATGCACATCACCTGTTCCCATTGTAAAGCTGGGCTTAGCTCCGATGCGTCTTCTGTAGCTCATTGGTGGAGCATCCGAACCAGCACAAAAACTAAGACTAACATATTAAAAACTAGATTTCAATCACTTTTTTGTTTTGTTTTGGTAGGCGATAATCGTGGGTTAAGGTTTAAGTAGTGAGCAAGACATAAGACGATCTAATATATAGGTGGCCAGTTTTCTCACCGTTTCTCGAAAATTCACATGAGTAATTAAAGTTCGTTGTTTTTGCAAAAATGACCTTCAGATGGCTTCGTAAAACAAAGAAGAGATCAAAAGTAACAGACATGGCATAATAATAAATAAATAGGGGTAATCTTTAGACAGGGAATATCAATGTTATTGCAATTTTCATTTTACTGCCATTTTCAACACTAGAACCTGCCGCAGAATCAGGAAGAGGGAAATGCGAGACTCTCGTCGAACTAGCAGACGGCGATTAGGTTTTCCACAAAGCGCCAATGGGGAGCTTACGCAAGGAGGACGCCGACGTCAATGTGAGCGTCGTCTAAAAATATTATTTCCCTTTGTAATAATTTTGTGATAACTCCAAGTCGCTCGGAATAAAGTGTGTATCAACATTGCAGGAATAAAACTGGCATGAACAGTGTTCTTGTTTGGGAAGAAAACTATAATTATTTTTTCGTCAGGTTCCTATGTCGTCTACACAACCTCAAATTTGGTAAATTCCCGTCATTAGGGAGCTTAAGATCTACGACTACGACGTCTACGAAAACGCCACAAAAAAATGATATCATTGGTTAAAAGAGCATAAATAATCGTGCTGCACGTCCAGCACGGATTTTATCTCATGTTTTTGCGGTTCTCTGCATGACGACGACGTGAAATCACGATATTTCAGGTTTTGACGACAACGTGAGCATGTTACAGAGAATCTTTCATTCTTTATTTTCAGTCTGAAACCTCTCGTACCAATTTATTTTTTAGATACTTCGCCCACATTGTACGAAGTGAACGAGGTGGAATAATTGCAAAAGACTTTTACTAGAGCGAAGTTCTATTTTGAGGTGACATTTTCGTCGACGTCGCAGTCGTAGATCTTAAGGTCCCTATTGTGAGGAAGAGGACGGCCAAAAAAAAAAAAAGAAAAAAATGTACCAGAATGCAAAACGCACGTGCAGAGCCTTTGCTTTTTGTTCATTAAGTCCATTCGCCCTTGTCACACGGCGGCCATATTGTCCCGGGGGACCAAAAAAGCTTTGTTTTACCACGCTAAGCCTCACCCCCATGGTTTCCACTGCGAGGCTTGGCGTGGTAAAACAAAGCTCTTTTGGTCTCGCGGGACAATATGGCCGCCGTGTGACAAGGGCGAATTGTTTTGTGGCGTTCTCGTAGCAGTCGTCGTCGTCCTTGCATAAGCTCCCTAGCTACTATACCTGAGTATATGAGGACTGGGAGGACTGGGAGGATGGGAGCTGTAAGTATTAAAATTTTCAACCTCTGGAACAACTAAATACATGACGCAGATGTGCTATTTATCGCCAGTAGTGTACAGTATACAACTGTACCTCGTTCTATTTTTAGACAGTGTTTGATTGTTTCCAGAAAAAGAAATGGGAGGTTCTTTGCCACTACATTCTGCATGTGCTCCTTAATTGGTGTGAGAATTTCTTTTAAAGTGCATACAACAGAATTTTTTTATTTGCTGATTGAAACTACATGTTCTTCTAATAAGCACACCATAAAATGTCGTTTCCAGTGGGGTACAAAACTATGCTGGTTAGGGGACTGGGGATATGTAGTCTGTGTCATCAATACAGGAACTTTTTTCTCAAATGAAAAGGCAATTTGGAATTTTCATTACTGTTCTGATTTCACAGGCCCCATATCCCCAGTCCCCCTTCAAGAGCGGTTTTGCACCCCAGGGGAAATGACATTTCATGTTTTTAGAGGACAAAAACAAGGTGAAGAGAACTCTTCTTTTTTGTGTGCTTATTAGAAGACCATGATAAGCAACCAAAAGTAATTATAATTCTGTCGTATACACCTTTCTTGAAAGTGCCCCTAACCCCAAATATGTGTATCTTCAATTAGGGCTTTATAATCCTTTGGGGGGTCGTGGGTTCATTCTCTTGGTCTTTGAGTTTTTCTTTTTTATTACATTTAGTCACCCCATATTCACTACAACTAAAGATTACTCTCAAGTAAATGCGAATAACTATTCAGAAAACATCTGTTTTATAACCATTGAATACTCAGGTACAGGAGCTATTAGCGCTTTGTGGAAAACCTTATCGCTACATGCTTGTTCGAGGAAGATATTCTCGAGTTTTTCTCAACTGATGCTGCGGCAGGATTCCTCGCTCACTTAATTAATGCTCGACGTGGTGTTGAAAATGGTAAAATAAAAATTGCAATAACATTGATATTCTCTGTCTAAAGAATACCCCTTTTTATTTGTCATAATGCTATATCTGTTAGATTTAATCTATTTTAAGGAAGGTCCATCTGAAGATCATCTTTGCGTAAAAAGAAGATAAGGAACTTTAAATCAGTTGTGTTTATTTCGAGAAAACGGTGAGAAAAAGGGTTTGACCACAGTTATATTTTATTGTTATAACAATAACAATAACAAATAACAATAACAATAACAATACTAATAACAAAAAAGAAATAAGAAAGGTGCTTAATGTCTGAACAGTGTTGATGTTTTGAGTGACTGATGCCCCAGGTGCATGATTTGCCCCCGGCTGATGCACAAAAAGAACACCAGCAATGACTGTGATAGAAGAGACAATAATAATAATACTACTACTAATAATAATAATGATAATAACAACAACAATAATAATAATAATAATAATAATAATAATAATAATAATAATAATTAAAACTTTATTATTTACTCACATAAAATTACACAAGTATTTTTATCAGCTAAAAAAAACTATTGACTTGTTTCATTAAAAAAGGTAGAAAACATTTTCCTTTAATGTTAATTATAGTAAAACCGTAAAAAAACATTACTGTGTTTGTTGCATGAAAACTTCAATCCCTCAGAATCAACATTGATATCGCAAAAACTGATTACGATAATAGGATGTAAGATATTAACTTCAAATATGGAAATCTACCACGAATAATAATAATAATAATAATAATAACAATAATGATAATGATAATAATAATAATAATTTTTTATTTAAAATATTATGATTAATTTCTTTTCCTCTTCTTCTTCTTCTTCTCGTTATTATTTTTATCATTATCATCATCATCGTCATCATCGTCATCGTTGTCATCGTCATCATCAAACATCATCACCTTCATTACCATTATCATTATCAATATCAAGCAAATACACTTGTTTTGAACATTAAACTGATAAAACTGTAGTAGTAATTCCCTTCCTGGTCGTTAAATTTTATTCCTGCTTCACTTTTACAATATTTTCATAACAACGAATTTGAACATTTAAAATGGTTTTGTCATCTTTTTTGCTAATGTATCCAACCTTGAGTCTCGTTTTACTTTTAATTAACTTCTACTTTTGTTTTTAATAAGTCACGTGCAAATATTCATTTAATTTATGCTTACAGAAATTTGACCTCTTTTTCTTTTGCTCAATTAGTCTTAGCATTAGCATAAGTCTGGTGGCAGATGATTGTCATGATTCTCAAAGCTGCATACATATCTTTTTAAACTAGTCACCCGTCAGTATGAACAGCTTCTCTAGTGGTGCCATCTCTAAGCACTACTTAATATCCTTGATGTTCATAGGTTATCAACTTTTATAGCACATCCTTACTTTTTGGCATGTGATCCGTGCTCATCCAAGCTTTCCATGTTATATTATAGCATGCGACGATTAAACGATTAAACATTTCAACTTGATGTCAATGGTCTTTTCATATTTAGTCAAACATAATTTGAACAACTAAATTTGTTATTTACAACCAATCCGATCTCACGCTTATTGCAGAAACGAATTACAATGCCAACGTTTTAACCTGACGTGCAGAGCTATAAAAAAATTGAAAAACAGATGATACGTACCTCACTCAAACAAAACGGGATAGCTTTACCAAGTTCAGGAATACTCTGAAAATTAAGTTGAAGTACTATGGCCGACCAGTTCTGCAGCCATCACTTGCATAAAATTCGACAACTTTCTGGATCCCATAGAACCACATTGTTTTCTGTGTGTGCTTTTTGCTTCGCTATCATACTATGTCTTCTCCCGATCGCATCGTTTTTTAATGTGACTGCCATTGCTGTTGATAGACTTCTCGCTGTTTCTCTTCATCTGAGATATGATGAGCTTGTGACTTCCAGACGTGTTACAATCGCCTTGGTTGCAATATGGCTGACAAGTTGTGTCTCAACTTTCGTTATTGTTACCACAGTGAAGTATTATTTTGTTGTCGCCATAGTATCGACCGCATTTCTGTTGACGACAGTTGCAAATTTTCGTGTTTACAAAGTAGCCCGATATCATTGGAATCAAATTCAAAGTCAATTTCAGCAACAAAATTTGCAAGCAGTGGCGCTCCAAAGAGAACGAAAGTCCGCTTTTAATGTCTGGTACATTTATTTTGTATTTGTCGCGTGTTACCTTCCATTTGGTTTCTTCATGTTATTACGGATAACGGGTTACTCGCGTGTTTCTATGTTAACAGCGAACGTAGTCACATTTTTTATCGTTCTTCTTAATTCGTCGTTAAATCCTTTGGTTTATTGTTGGTGGTATCCAAGGGTTCGTCATATTATGAAGAGCACTTTGAAGAAAATAGTCCATGTCCCCCAAGAATAAGTTACTAAGTATGCAATGATGCATTTTACCTTCAAGCATTTACTGGCTTTTTTAAGCCTTTTTGTAATTATACAGCTTTCCAAAGGATGGAGGAGTGACGTAACAAAATATCATGATCTTATTGTTGACAGGAGCAAGGCGTTATCAGCTACTCCTTCGCAACTTACAAATAATTTCTGGATGAACCTGCCACTTCATGTAAGAACAGCAAGGACAGAACAAATCTGACGAGTCAAGACGTAGCAATTATCAAAAGAAAAGGATGGAAACTGGAGGGTAGCAA
>NC_090896.1:36408285-36420785 GCF_036669925.1 Montipora capricornis
ACTCAACGAAACGTTGCATCTTCATTGAGGCGTAAGGCTGTATCATTCTAACTATTTTCGCACCACTGCCGCAAATGCCAAAGGCAACCCCAAGAAATTTTGGCAAACGGTCAAGCCTTTCATGCACTCAAAGAAAAACATCAGCCGGGATTCCATTCTTCTTAAAGAGGGTGATAGTCTTGTTGTTAACAAGCTGGAAGTAGCCCAAATTTTTAGCGCGCACTTCCAAATTTTTAGCGCGCACTTTTCATCCTTCTTGAAGGACAATGATAGCGATGGGTATCACGATGATAGTTTCCGTTTTACCAGTCATCCAAGTATCTTTGCTATACAGACCCACTGCTCTGCGGAAGAAGCTTTCCAGTTTCGCTCTGTATGTCCACATGAAGTCGAACATATACTTAAGTCACTCGATCCAAAAAAAGCAACTGGTTATAAGATACCGCCAAGAACTTTGCGGGATGGTGCTGATGCTCTTGCTTATCCGCTATCTGTTCTTATCAACAAGATTATTGACTCTGGCTCTTTGCCGGCTGCTTGGAAGCTGGCCGAAATCTGCCCCATCTTCAAAAAGGACGATCCTTATGACAAATCTAACTATCGGCCAGTGTCGATTCTAGTTACTATGGATAAAGTTTTTGAGAAGTGTATTGCACGCCAACTCTCTGATTATTTTAGTTCTATCTTATCACCGTTTCTGTCTGCGTACAGACGGGACTACAGCTGTGAGGCGGTACTTTTACGTTTGATTGAGGATTGGAGGAATGCACTTGACAATAAGTGTGTTGTTGGCGCAGTTTCTATGGATCTGAGCAAAGCCTTTGATATGATACCGCACGACCTCCTCCTCGCTAAGCTTGCTGCCTACGGTGTTGCTCCAGTCAGCCTGCCCCTTCTACACAATTACCTCAGAGATAGGTCCCAGCGTGTCAGGATAGAGGATGTAACATCTGATGTTGTTTTTTCTAAGGGTGTACCTCAGGGATCGGTGTTAGGGCCCCTTCTTTTTAATATTTTTCTTAATGATCTGTTCTATTTTATTACTCGTGCTAATTTGTCCAACTATGCGGATGATAGTCAAATTCATTTTATTGATCGCGATCCTGAGGTGGTAAAGTCTGTAATCAATGGCAATCTCGCTGTTGCGAGTCGTTGGTTTGACGATAATAAGCTTGCGCTCAACCCCGAGAAATGTAAATATATTATTCTTCCAAAAGACTATCCTTGCGATCTTTCCTTTAGCATTAGTGACGTACAGGTTCCTACCGTAGACCATTTAGAACTTTTAGGCGTAACTATCGATAACTCGCTAAATTTTAGCAAACACATTGGCAAGATTACAAAAAGTCGCTTTTACTCAGAATCATTGATGTGTGTGATGTAACGATAATTTTATCACTAAAGGAAATCCACATTACCATTTTCGAGTTTTAAACTCGACTATAACTCCGCAGAGATATAAGATGTAATTCTGAAGTGTTCCACTACTCTCTACATGTCTCCTGTCACATGTCAATCAAAACTAAATCACTCATGTTACAATAGTTTCCGTCGGAGCCTATTTCCGATTTCCACTTACAACACCCGTTTATAATATCTTATTTTGGAGGCTGTGATAATAGCTAGCAATTAATTTGGAGAAAAGAAACCATGTTAAAAACATGTGAGGAAATTGAAAATCAGTGGTTCACTGCTCACTTTCCCTTAAAAAATCAACTGAAAACAATTTAATGTTGGTTGTATAAAACTAGTTCCTTCCGCCTAATGAAACCTTGCTACACTTACTGTTCATTAAAAATGCGAATTTCAGCTGTTATGACTATTGTAAATTCTGGTGTTTAGAGCTTTTTTTACTTAAATATTTCATACTCCTTTAAAGCGATTCCGAGCCCCAAGATTGTTTCCTTGAAAGATCAATTTGCCACCAAATTGTCTGTCAAACTTAACTACATGATTGCTCCTAATGACTCTCAACGTCCCATGACAAAGGTAGAAGATGATTGTGTTTACACATGTACATTCAGTGATTATAATCCTGCACTATTTGTGGAAGTTGATTACATTATCAACTGACTCGGTCACGTGAACCAGCCGGAGAGAAAAAAATTCCGTTCCCTTGGCTGAACGAAACGGAATACAGCGAATATTGAACTTGCCATGACCGAAGGCTTTTGCAGATTCCGCTTGGATGGAGTTCGACAGCTTGCTGAAGCCCATAGAACAACATTGCTTTCGCTGTGTCTGTTAAACTTTGTTTTCTCACCCGTGGCAACATTTGGAAATATTTTGGCTATTCAAGCTTTGAGGAAAACTTCATTCCTACCACCTACTTTGAAGAAATTGTTCCTAAGCCTCTCTTTGTCTGATCTTGCAGTGGGAATGTTCTCTCAATTGACGGTGGCAGTGGTTTGTAAAATGGCATTGACGAAAAACTTTAACCTTGATGTACTTTGTCCATTAACTTTAACTGTTTTCTACCTTACAGTGTATCTTCTCTCTTCCGTATCGTTCATGAATGTAACCGCCATTGCTGTTGACAGACTTCTCGCTGTTTCTCTTCACTTGAGGTATCAAGAACTTGTGACTTCCAAACGTGTTATGATAGCATTAGTAGCAATCTGGCTGTCAAGTTGTCTTACTGTCACCTCGTTGGGCAGCTATATTTCTGTCGTTTTTGGATCGATGGGATATGTGCTGACAACAGCTGCGTACCTTCGTGTTTACAAAGTAGCCAGATATCATCAGAATTAAATCCAAAATCAATTTCAGCTGCAAAGTTCGCAAGCAGTGGCGCTTCTCCGAGAAAGAAAGTCCGCTTTGAATGTTGTGTATATTTATATTATATATATTGCGTGCTATTTGCCAGGATTTTTCTGTTTAGTTTTAAAGACTACAAGTTACTCGTCTGATTCTATGTATGCAGCCCATGAAGTCACTTTGTTCTTCGTTCTTCTCAATTCGTCATTAAATCCTTTAGTTTACTGTTGGCGGTATCCAGAGGTTCGTCAAATTATGAAGAGCACATTGAAGAAAATATTCCGTGTTCCCGAGGAATAACTTATGATGTAAGGCTTCCTTTTCTTTGCAAGCATTTATTCTCTAGAATTGACAGGTTCATGTCCAAGTCGTTTAGTATTGTGTATTAGCTGGTGGATCGTTTTGTATTGCTAGAAAATACTTTTCGTCTAGAAACCTAGTGAAAAAACACTCGGAATCTTATTCGCGCAAAACTTTTGATGAAATCTCAGTTTCAAAATGGTGCGTCCAGGAACTTTAAATTTGAGAACTACTAAACGTCACGTTTGTGCGGACGACATTGCGGAGAAGCCGTTTCTTTTCGGGACCAACTGAACACTGGATTGTCGCTCAACCTGCTAGATCTTAAGTAAGAAGAAGAAATTAAAACTGTTAGAAGCAATTGTTTAAGAAGTTCTGGAACGGGCAATACTAGCTTTCCTTGCCTCAGAAAAGCTTCAGCTGAGCCGACGCCTACGACTATTAACATATTTGACTGAAATGAACTGTTACATGATGCCGTATCGGGAAACATTTTCCCCGTTAGTGGGGTGTCGGAATGGCCAGAGCAAAGAAAGACAATTTTTGAACAAATCTTTACCAAAAGTAAAATAGCACAAGCTTTGGAGAGGAACGATTGACCATAAAACGACGAAAAGATGAACTTTGTCACTTCGATCCGTGTTTTTCCTTAGATTTCTTTCGTCTGAGATTTATTCATTGTTGTCAACAATAATTTTTGCTTTTGCTAATCAAATTGCTTATTGCGTTTGCGATATTTGCTTGATTCACGTAGTCAATCTCTTCTTGAAAATTATGACGGATTCTTGCTCTATTTGCGGAACTCAACGGCGAGAATTTTGTACTTGTTATTTTTGCGATATTTCTGCATAATTTCCGACCTTTTGCTCTTCCTTTTTTCATTGTTAATTCATTTATCATTCCTCGCTGTTAATAAGCAATTTGGCGCGACACAAATTCGCATTCTGCTCAATTTATTCGGATGGTCCGTGGAGTCTGTCTTTGTCACCTTCGTGTTCTTTTGCTTCGCACAAAATTTATCCGTTCTTCTCTAAACACATTTTGGCGTTTCAAAAGAAAATCCTCATCAAATTATTTTGCGCGCTGCTTGCTGAAGACTCGTATTAGATGATTTACGGTTTCAGTAAGGCCATCAGTTTTGTGAAAGTGCACTATGGACACTCCGGTGACACGTAGTCTCGGCAATTTTAACAACCTTTTCAAAACTAATGAAGGCAGCGTTTACACGACACCGATCGAGACCGTTGGCGAAACCGGGTCGATTTGAAAACGCTGCCAAAAGCGGAGCGTTTTTAAAACGATACGGTTTCATCTGTCCTGTAATCAGCGACACCGCATCAAGTTGAATACGGTTACTATTTTTGCATTGTTCGATTCAAAATGGTGAATTTAGCACGCAGTGCAGCGCTCGCTTATGCCATCACGACTTTGATTTTCTGGCGAAAACAATTCCCTGGAAACACTTCCAAACCGCATCGATTTTGACGCGGTTCAGGGAAGTCATGAAACCGTGTCGATGTGAAACCGTGTTCGTATAAGCGCTGCCTAGATCGTGAAATACTTACTAGACGTTTTATCCTAAGTGTACCGTTATAAGTACTTTGCCCAGCACCTTCCCTCTTGTTGATAAATGATTTATG
Organism: Montipora capricornis; assembly: GCF_036669925.1. Lineage (NCBI taxonomy): Eukaryota > Metazoa > Cnidaria > Anthozoa > Scleractinia > Acroporidae > Montipora > Montipora capricornis. Next base: position 36,412,983 of record NC_090896.1, read on the forward strand.
GATTTAAAAAAAGTCTCGGTAATCTATAAATTGGCCGGTCATTCGTTTTCTCAATCATTTGGTCTCGTTTTATAATGTAACTGTTTTCGAAAGTTAATGGAATAGAGTGTAATGTGAAGTGCTCGATTTCTATTCCATATGGACCATGTGAGCGTTAGCCCTACTGATGGAAATGGGCCCACACAAGGACAGAGAAAAACTCTGACCAGGGTGGGAATTGAACCCACGACCTTCGGGTTAGATTTTTTCTCCGCCGCTCTACAGACTGAGCTACAAGGTCAGACGGGAGCAGGCCGTGGGAACTGAAGATGTAAAAGTTTTCGAAAGTTGTTTTTTTCGTCGAGTCCTGCTTTTTAAACCGAGTGTTGTAGGGTGTTTGTTATAGCTTTTATATTTCTGATTTTGTGTTGTGCTTCCTAACCCTTGATGGAACCTATGGGAAAACCCAACTGAAAAAGATCGGGCGGCTAGATATGCTCGTAAATTTAAATGTAGCACTGCACAAGCGTGTTTTGTTTGGTAGGTGTTACGAATGATTGACACCGATTTGTCAAGTCGGTGTCAATCGTGCTGTACACGTAATTGTATTAGAAAGTTAGTTGTTGCTGTTGTGGTTACTGAAGTAAAGTCTCGGAATAAAGAACAGTCAACCGAAAGTGTGTCAGAGTGGATTTCTATTCCCCGAAAAGTTTCTCTCGCACTCGTCACTTTTAAATTATCACTTCAAGCGATACGAGCGATAAACGATTTGGGCTTTGCAGATAAATTCCTTGTTACCTTTGCCAATAACGTTAATTCGTCAGTTGCCGAAGGCACTCCATAAGTTAACGATAACGCGTGTAGAGATACTCAACAAGTTGAGGGCTCACAAGTTGAGGGCTAACAAGTTACATAATATTCCTACTCCGCTCCGCTCACCGTCCGCACGTGTACCTCCTATGCCATCATGCATCACAGCATGCTACAACGCGTGTTTTTAGTGTTGCTGAAATTGAGCGAGGCACGTGTCAGGTTCTTAACACATATGGTGACTATGTAGTTTTCGAGGAAACAAAAGCTCGCCATTTCAGATTTAATTCTATACCTTTCTCCAAGCAGACTTTTTCATAAAAAAATCTATTACATAGCTCATATCATGAAATAGAAACATGGACAGTGATAGCAATCATATATACCGAAGCAATGGAAAAATCAATCAAAGCATTTTAAATACAAGTTGAAAACACTTGAAAGAGTCAATTGAGAGCTATAGTTTTCATCTTTTACTAATGCCGGATTTGAGAAGGTCTTTGCCACGCGTAAATAAGGCAGCATTCATCGGTTACAATTTTGAACAAAGTTATGCCTACTTGTAACTTTACAATGATGGATTTATTTACTGGCCTTTTTTCTTCATTCTGTTTTTTTTCGTGCTTCATGCTGCATATATAATATATAGTATAATTACATAGGAGATTATTGAAAATTCTCTGTGCTGATTGGTTGCGCTTGAGGTAATGATTACCCGATAATCACCTAAGCGGTTTTTTCAAAATGGCCTCAAGCCGTTTTGTCGAGGTGACAGACGAAGAAATTAATTGTTTTGAAGAAAATGCATATTTTCAAATAATCACCTATGTCATTATACTAAAATAATTATTAACCTCAGACTCGGTGAATATCGGTGAATAAAAACCTCGGATTTGTCCCGATTTTTACTATAGTCACCTCGCCTAAGGCGTTGCTTTGGGCGAACTCCATTTGCTGGGACACAAATACTCCATCTGCTTGGGATATTTTGGGCAAGCCGTGGTGAGCTACAACGTTTATTGAAAATCAACATGGTAATCTAGAAAATACCCAAATATAGCAGAATAGGGAGGGTGGGGGAGGGATATGATAATCTTGATTTAAATCCGTTATAGATAGAGGTCTTACGCCTAGCTTGTGCACATGATAACAGATCTAGAGGAATTCCCGGATGAAGGAATGCCCCAACTGCAATATGGGAGGTAACTGACGGAGCACTCAGCATAAATTCATTTATTTCCGTTTGGGAAATAAATTTCATTTCTTTTTCGCCATTTCATCTTTGAATGATGCTCAAATAAGGGTTCCATCAAGTTGCAGTAGGTTACACCAAGGTGCTGTATTTTGCCTCCACTAGTCAACCGGAATACATGGGACACGAAAACCCCTAAAAAACCAGCAGGTGGAAAAAAGCGGGGAACGTGTACCCCCGACCAAGGCAGTGGTGCGGCCCTCGGGGTTCTAGGGAATTTTAATTGAAAGACACTACTTACAATGTAAATGAACGCTATCATATACAACCTAACGAAGGCATTAAACACTAATTCAGCTCGATAGCACAAAAAAAAAACAAAACAAACAGGACTTGTGCACGCGGCGAAGGCTGACCGTAGAATGCCTCACTCACTAAACGGTCGCCAAATACAAACCACGATCACGTGGTACTCCAAGCGCCTGCCGCTCACAACCAGGGGTACTTATACCATTTACACGGGAAAACCGGAAATTCCAGTTGGAAGATCAAATGGTTCACGCCATTCCGTTTGGGAAGCTTCAGAAAATTTGGGCTTTGATTTCTGGTGATGCTATTTTTCTGCTCTTTTAAGTCTCTCTAGCTGACGTGGATAGACTTTTTTGCGATTCCCTCTCCCGCAACGTCGCATTTAAGTGTTTAATGTTTATGCCTGAAAATTTCAACCGGATGGTTTTTGTAAATGGTAAGCACCCCTGGCAGGCCTCTGCTACGTGACGGCAAAATATCAATTTGAGCTAATCAGGATGATCACAAATTACATTTTCTAGCTACAGCGTTTTCTTTTAATGATTAAGTCAGTTTTCGCTATTTTCACCAATCCCATAATACAGTTCATTTTGGGGTTTTATGTAAACGCCCATACAGATCGGATGCGAATATTTTATCGTACTTGTGAAATAAACAATATATTGAATGAAAGGATTGTTTTGCGATTCAGTAATAGACCTTTTCGGCTTGTACATTTTGTTTTCCCAATACAGATCACGTGATAATACTCAGGAGGTTTGGTCTTTTGTTTTGTTCGTTAAAATGAGGGCATGCAAGCATGAATATGCCTGCATGCACTCTTTTTAATGAACAAAACAAAGGACCAGGCCTCCTGAGTATTATCACATGATCTGTTATGGGAAAACAAAATGTACAAGCCGAAAAGGTCTATTGGACATGCATGCCAAAACATTGCAAGTACTCCCAGAGGAGAGAGTTCATGGGACAACAATGAAACTAACAGTAATTTTCAGTCACTGATGAAGCGCGACAGGACGGTTTCGTTCTCCGGAAACTGAGAAGGACGAAATTGCCTTGTTGTCTGAAACGGCATCTAAAAATACGAAATACTACAATACAAAAGGGGCGGTGAACGCCTTTACTGCCTGGGAAAACACAAGAGTAAACAAAAAGGCGCAGCTCGAAACAGGTAAATCAAATTAACTTCATGATAAAAATTTCTCCAGGGTGTTTTGCATTTTAATCAGTAAAGATCTGTATTAAAAGTTAATGAATACTAATTAGCTGAGTAGGAGTATTTAAGAGTTAATACAATTGATTAATAATTCATCAACCCCAGCCTTTGCCTGCTACCTGTTCAATCCCTCCTCGTGATTTCAGACAATTAATTTGTATTGGGGTTTACAGAGGTGCACATGTGACTCAAATACTGCCTATTGATTGGTCATAACTCTTATGAATTATTAATGATTTTACAATTGCATTAAAACAATGGATATCCACTTCACTGAAGCATAATACAGTCGCAAGAGTAAATAACTTGTGTTGTTTTTATTTAAAGAACCGCCAAACCGTATTGTATTAAGCGATTTGAGAAATGGGGAATACAAGAATGCCCTTTGGCTTATTGTATACCTGGTAACTTCATGCATGTTATGGACAAACCTTTAGGAGACCGGAACTTTCAAATCTTGTTTGTGTATTGTGACGACATTCTAATCTTTAGTAATACGTTTGAGTAAACATGATGAACTTTTCTAAATAGCCATAATTACGCATCCTGCCACTTGACACGTGACGCAAGTGGCCCCAAATTCCCACCCAGAACTTTCAGAGCATTTACATTCTTTATGCAACACAATTATCCGAAAACGTGGGAGGCCGTGAAAGTCCCACACGTTTAAAGCAAAAGTAACGTGCTGCCGAAAACTGACACAAGCGGTGAAGATAAAGAGCGTAGTGAATTGATGATATCTAGGAGGCAAAGTAATGTTCTTGCAAGCGGAATGTGGAGGATAGTGCTCCTGATATTATTGATGCTGATGATGACCAGTTGGCTGAGTGTGAGGTCTTTGAGCAGCCGCAAAAACAAGTCCATAAATGGGATGCTGGATCGCAGCATCTGGTGGAAGCTGAGCTGTTTATCGGCTGTGGAGCTTGCCTAGAAGAATTAAAAGTATAGACCTCTTTTGTAATAGCGGCAAAATAAAATATTCCTCTGTTTTAATGCTAATAGGCCTTTCTAGCCTCGCTACAATGAAAACATTTCAAAAGAACATTGGTTTCAAAATGAGGGCAGTAGGTCTAATCAACATAAAGACAAAAGAATGTAAAGGAGGTCGCCGTTTATGAAAGTGGTCTATTGCAACCTGGTCGCAGTTAAGACGGAGGAGATGATGCTAGCAGAAAACCACCCACCAGTGAGGCGCTCAATCCAAGCAGGTGCCAGATAACACTCCAATCCTTACCATTTGCCCAGACCAGAGCTCAGGGAGGGCATTGTAGCAGCAGCAGCAGCAGCAGCAACAGTGACACATCCGGTTGCATTGAGCTGTCTCACTCATTGACACATTCTTTTTGCTGAGACGTTGATTTCAGATTCTCATTTTAAACATAATTTTTCTACCTTTGTAGTTAGACATCCAAGATGGTATTTTCATTTTAATACCACATTGTCTCAGTATTTTTTGGAGGTTGTCGGGGACTTGAGGCATGTGAAAAGGCGTACCCAAGGCAACGTCGCTACCCAACTTCGTTGTCAGGCTCCTCTTTCTTCCTCCCTCGAGAAAGTAGAGAGCTTTAGATTCTGGGACGAGAACGACTACGAGCACGAAATTTTCTCTTAGAACAAAAGTGATCGCCCGCATACCAGCGTCATTTTGGCGAGAAAAAAGTGATACCGTCGTCATTGCGCAGACATTGTAGTACAAAGTTTGGCAAAAATGTCGTCGTGTCAAAACAAGTCAACAACACGGTAGCAGTTTCGCCATTTTCGGATCAGCAAAAAGGCTCAGTTACCAGCAATGAGAATAACGGAGCAACTTATACTGCTAACAAAGAGTAAGTTAATCGTCCGGGTCATAAATTTTCGAAGTATTTTCGATAAAAACGGTCAGTCAAATCTTGTACACCTTTTCGTCCTCGTCCCTGAATCTAAAGGTCCCTAGTACCCTGTATGAGGCTGGTCAAGTTCCTATGACTGCAAATGAAATGCGCTCTGAGGGTGGGTCGTTGACTTAATTTTGTCAACAGTATTCAGTTCTATCTAGGGTGAAACAGATTGTTTTTCTTTTCCAAATTTGGCCCACGTTCTAAAGTTGGATTTCAAGTTGTGCTGCTTTCGAGTGATACAATCGTGATTAAAGTAAAAAAAAATTAATTTGTCTGAAAGCGTTGAATTTGAGGAAAGATGTAGTGGCAGTACGGAGGATAATTAATTTGTTTGAAATTACTGGATATTGCCGCACCGCGCGATGTTTAATTTCCCCTCCCTGCTGAGTTCAGTGGAGACAAAAATTTAACCATCGTGCCCCTCCCATCAAATCGGCAAAAATCTAGCAGACACTTGACCAGCTGCAACCTGGGTACTCTCTCAAGGGAGGAAGAAAGAGGACCATGGGACCGAGGTTGCATTCTGAAGGCCGCGCGTATGCACGGGAACGGGCCCCTAGCATGTAACCGAGCCGCAAGGTTTTCTTAGGCCGTTTTCTATTGGGTTCAACTGTTTCAACCGCAACCGGTTTCGGTTGAAGCGGTTGAGGTTTTCCAATAGAACACTTTTCCAACCATTTTCGATTGAAACGCGGTAACTCCTGGAAATAGTTATTACCAGACTTCTCTGCGTTGACAAGTTGAGGCCTGAAAGCAACACGGCAGGAGCTCGCGGCCGACTTTAAATGGCCCGCGTAAAAGACGGTGGTTTCTGCCAATGCTTTTTCAACCGTTTCAACCTAGTTTGATGCCGGTTGAAAACGTTGATCAACCAAACTAACTGAAAACGGTTTTTTCCTAGTAGAACACGAAAAACCCCAACCAAATCAACCAATTGAAACGGTTGATCCCAATCGAACACGACCTTAGATATAAAAAATGTTTACTTTATTATTTATTTATTTATTTATTTATCTATTTATGTTTTCAATTAATTAGTTATGAATATTTCATTTTCCATTTTTTTTGGTTCCTTTTTTTAAATTTACACCTGACGTTCTTTTGGAGCTAACCAAAAGAACGAATGATTTGTACACCTGATGGTTTTTTTTCCTGTATCCATCCAAAAGAACGAATGATTTATACACATGATGTTATTTCTTCTTGGATCCATCAAATAGAAAGAATGATTTGCCAATCTGATGGGATTTTCCCTGGATCCATCCAAAAGAACGAATGATTTATACACCTGATGGAATTTTCTCCTGGAACCATTCAGGAGAACGAATGACTATAATCCGGCCTGCAGTGCACCCAGTATAAGAAGCAACACAATCTCACTTGGGCTTCCATTTTTTTTTGCCCCTTCTTTGGCTTCCTTATCCCCATTTCGTAGTAGTATTTTATTGCATTGGGTGTTTTCCTTGTCATATTGGTTCCCAGACCGACTCGTTCTCATATCTCGCACCCAGGCCAAGTGTACAGTTTGGGTCGTATTTGAATGACTTGAATTCTTTTGTCGTAAGCAAGGCTGACGTTTACTGGAGACTTTTCAAATGTTTGGAGAGAAGGGAAATTTTTGCTAGCTCTTTCTTCCATGTATCCAGTATCCTTTTTTCTTTATTTTTAACTATTCAGTAATCATATTATACATCTGGTAAGCGTGTTTTTGTCAAGTGTTATTTCCATTTTTTTCTTGATTGGCTTCGCAGTTTAGGTCACGTCAGTCTCCACGGTTTTGGTGTTGTTTTTTCTCCTGGGTTGCCGCTTGTTCTTTTCTTTTTCCTTTTTTGACTCGGCATGAGGGGGTCGGGTAGAGGTCCAGCGCTGGACTAGAAACCCCCTTGCTTGGTTGCACTCTACCCCTGAAGATTCGCAGCCATTTATTAGCCTTATGGTGTCGCAGTCAGCTTTTCTTTGCCTTTGGGTTGTTTGGATTTGCCTCAATACCCTTGTGTTTCATTTTGCACGGGATTTCTTTGGGTTTTGGAGCTGCCATTTCTCGTGCTTTTTTAAGAACGAAGGTTTCTTGTAAGAATTTTTTCTTATTTATTATTGTTATTTTTTAAGAACAAATAATTTTCATGTTCAAATATTTTTTATCCCACTTACTTGATTTAGTTTCTTGTACATGTACTATCTTGCCGGAGACGTTGTCTTGTGTTCGTAGGCAAGACACTTTACTCTCACGGTGCCTCTCTCCACCCGGGTGTATAAATGGGTACCAGCGAATTTAGTGCTGGGGGTAACTCTGCGATGAACTGGCATCCCATCCAGGGGGGAGTAGAAATACTCCTAGTCGCTTCATGCTACTGAAACCAGGATAAGCTCCGGCCTGATGGGCCTTCTAGGCTCGTATGCAGACTTTACAGGTACTATCT
>NC_090896.1:36428285-36448285 GCF_036669925.1 Montipora capricornis
CAGCCTCGATAAACCAGTTACTCCTTTTCCTTTAAAACAAGCTGCACAATACACAACGTTAAGACCGGAAAATAAGTACCTCAGAGTGAAAAAAGCCTCCATTAAGTGGAGTTTTTTTTTTATATTTTTTATCTTCCGGGAAGAGGGAAAATTCTCTTCAAGATACGTTTCATAATTCCACGAACCTCTGGGTAGCGCCAACAGTAAATTAAAGGATTTAACGAAGAATTAAGAAGAAAGGCAAAGATTGTGACATAATAGGCTGCCAAGACAGAGTTACGCCCGTTACCTGCTCTCAGTAAAATGAAACAGAAAAAATTCGGAAGATAACACGCCACAAATATAGCGTAAATATATATAACATTAAAGGCAGACTTCCGTTCTCGGAGGAGCACCACTGCCTGCGAATTTTGCTGTTGAAATTGATCATGAATTTGATTCAGATGATATCTTGCTACTTTGTAAACACGAAAATATGCAGCTGTTGTCAACAGAAATCCGACTGATAAAAAAGCAAGGGGAATATTCAGGTTCAAAGTGGCAGAGAAAACACAAACAGAGGTACAGCTTGTCAGCCATATTGCAACCACAGCTACAGTAACACGTTTGGAAGTCACAAGCTCTTGATATCTCAGATGAAGAGAAACAGCAAGAAGTCTGTCAACAGCAATGGCGGTAACATTCAAGAACGATGCGCCTGCTAGAATATATAGAATAACATTCCAAAAGATTAAAGTCACTGGACAGAGTACGTCAAGTTTGTCCGTGACTGCCATATTGAAGACCACTGCGAGCATTATGTGAGCGAACAATCCCACGGCAAGATCAGAGAGAGCAAGACTCAGAAACAATTTCCTCATGTTAGCCGGCAGCAATGAAGTTTTCCTCAACGCCTGAATAGCCAGAGTATTTCCAAATGTTGCCACGGGAGAAAAAATAAAGTTTAACACACAGAGCGAAAATAGTGTTGTTCTGTGAGAGTCGGCAATTTTTCGAATGGCATCCAAAAAGCATCTGCAGAACTGGTCGGCCATGATAACTTCAATATTCAGAGTACCCGGTTTAATTTGCCAGTTGAGTCAATTAAAAATTCGTTTAGAAAGTCTTCCGTAAAGAGGTTGACAATGTACTCAACTTCCGTAGACTGCATGGCATCGAAATGGTTGTGTTTGACGATACGTTGAGAGTTTTTCAAAAACGATTGACGTCATTTGAAATGTTTTAATCAAGAATGAGGAACAGAAGTAAGCCTGTGCATAGAAAGGACGACTGCGTTAAGAGTATGTAAAACATGCACTTACAATTAATCTAGTTCTCAGTGTTATTTATGGTGATTCCCAAACTAACAACTCTGAAAGAAATTATTAATATATTAAGGTGGCTAATGAGCACAATAGACCATGACGCAGGTTGCAAACATGATCTGCAAATCCTTTTGGTTCTATAAAATTCAGGTAGAAAAGCTCGAATTAAGAATGTTTTCCAAACTTAAGGAAAGGTAAAACAGCCCATGCAAGATGTCAATGCAAGTCTGGTTGGCCATGGTAACTCTTTAAATACTGAAGGTCCGGATCATGCAGTAGCATCACCTGTTTTTGATGGTGATTAACTTAGTATTTTTATGCGCATAATTTGAAATAGGATGGTATTAACCAATTTAGTGATAGCTAAAATCGTGGCTAAGCTGCAGTGAATCGACATACGCAAATGAAGTGAGATCGTTATATATGGCAAATTCCACCCTACAGCCATCTTTTGCCGCCTTTTGGAAGAAAATGAAAGTGATTGGACATGGAAGATTCAGCTGGAGGTGCGGCAATTTCCAGACGTTTTGTTGAGTTGATGATGAAATTGCTTTTCGTGTGCAGCGCGCATTTATCTGTTTTTATCATTACGTCTCGGGTTTTCTACCCTGGGTACCAGAGGTTCTATTTTTCTTTCGAGAGGAGCGAGCGGCTAAAACGGAGAGGCGAAAAATACGAACCTCTGGTCACGGCGGTTTAGAATCTCACTTCCATGCAAATTCGAAATTAGATATCTTGCCAAACCGGTTTTCTACAGTGCTGTCAATGTTGTACCCAAATCAAGTCCTTTGGGAATAGAACGTTTGATTTGGACAGTTCCCATCGTGCAGCAACCAATCAAACGCGACATGAAAACCACAAGCTAATTACCGATCGTGGCTGCGGTTTAGTTTTCTCACGCGTGACTAGCTAATTTATAGTGTTCACAGTTATCGGATTTTCTTTCAGCTGTAGGATATGCGAATCAATCAAGGCATTCAATGGACAAATAACGACTACGACAGAAGCTTTTGGATGACGAATCCACGATCATGCAAATTCGAACAAACTTTCGGCACAAGTTGAAATATCAAAGATTTGCGGCACCTAGTTGGCAGGACCACAAACACATCCTCACGCTTGATGAAATTCCTGAAAAGGTTTCAATTCTAAAATCTCCAAAAATTCAGACTTTGCTGTGTATTGTACTGTGCAAACCTCTAAATACTCGCTCGAATTCACAGCCTTCCACCGCCACTTTTGTTTTCGTTGCAGTCCTTGCGCTCAAAACCGGTTTTGTGGCCACTGGTGTACACTATCGCCGTTCAACCAGTGAAATTGAGTGTTAGATTGTTTTTACTCGGAAAGAACTGTTACTGACTATGAAAACCAATCAGCGGCTGTGTTCATAATCACAAATCACGGAAGTGAGATTCTAAACCGCCGTGACCAGAGGTTCGTATTTTTCCCGTTTTAACTGCTCGCTCCTCGCGAAAGAAAAATAGAACATCTGGCATCCAGGGTACGGGTTTTCATAACTATCTCGAATTCTCCCAACTCCCCCTCGAGTTTAGATAAGGTTATGTAAACACGGAAAATGTCCTCTATTGCTTAAATATATAACAACTATTCACCAAAATTACAAAAATTATTTCTGAATATTTTTACAAAAACACAAAAAGAATAAATATGAAAACCAGATTGACAGAAAATATTTCATAAATTAAGCAATTGTCATATTTAATGAAGATGAAGTATGCGATTACTTTAGCGGTACGTTTATAGGCGAGTCAAGATTTCACATTACCGTAATGCAAAATTATCCCTTATTAATTGTTTCATAATGGAAGTGTAATAACTATACTGATGACAAAATAATAATAATGGTGTTTATTCACACAATAATTGCACCGTCTACAACACAGTGAATTGCAATTTGGAAGAAACTATTAAAACTGCAAAATATAAATGAATAAAATATATGTACAAACATTTGCATTAAGTTCACTAAGGTATACTCTAGGTTTCCCAACCCTAAATGCTATATACTATTTGACTTACTGCACATTGTTGGGAAAAATTAGATTTCAGTCTTGATGATGATGATGAACTTTATTCATGTGTTCATGTATTTAGCTGACGATAATTGGGTACACAAAATAAAGATAAAATAAATCATGAATACTATGATACATAACAAATAAGAAACAATCTATAAATTATATATACATTTACAATATGCTAAAATAATCAAAATACTTCTAACAACACGGGCACACTTTAAAGGGATACTCTATCCCTCAAAACAACTTTTGCTCAAAAGGTTGTGTTAACATCATAAATACGGAAAAACGATAAAATATGTGAAAACAAAAAGTAGAAAAGTCTGAAAATCGCTGAGAAACAGCAAAAATATCCCTTATCGGAGGACCGGAACTGAAAACGACATTTCTGAAAACATGTGATTGATGACGTAGAAAGAAGAACCCTTTCTCGAGTGTCTTGTTTACTTTACTTAAAAAAATGTGCAATGGAGTCTGAGGATTCGCGAAATAGTTCTTCTTCCGATAATGGTAGTGACGAAAGTGCAGAGGGACCTTCATTTATTGATTGTGAAGGAGTACAGCCATACTTATTTGAGCCGTACGACAGTGATGCAAGCTCGGGTACGGACTCTTCAAATGATTCTGGCGAACGACAATACGAGCGACTACAAAATACAGACTGGTGAGCGATCAATTTCAATTTGCAACGTGTAGCAAATGCTGTTGTAGTCCAAACTTAGGACGGTGTTATTTTTCATTGTGTCGATAAATCAAAACCAGAAAGATTTCCGCACAGGTCCCTACTTCATTATGCATACACTCCTTTGTTTCAAGAAAACAATAGCGATAACAATAGACGTCCTTTGGGACTGTGGCGCTTTGTTCTTTCTTTTTAGAGGTTTTTTTTCTAAGTCTATATGGACTTAAAAAAAGTCGGTCGAACTTCTGTCTGAAATACAGAAAATCGAACAGTTTTTCCTGCAATTTCGGCACTTTTCCTGCAATTTTACCTATTTTTTAGTTTTAGAATAAGCGCAAGAAGTGGAGTTTCAAGCAATCGTTGTAATAGGGTTCAGATTCGCAAACATAACAAACAAACCAAATAAAAGTACTGTCATAAGAAATTTAATGGCTACCTGCTCTTTTTATCGTGAAATTGTTCTTCCTGTCTGCTTAAAAATTCGCTGAGACACTGCAAAGTGTATATTTTCTTCCTTTCCTGTATTTAGGATCACGAACGGTGCATTTAGAAGGATTTTGCGATTTATCGCTCTTTGTAGAGATCGGCAATATGCTCAATGATACTTCCAAGTAAATAGCTTTGGTAGAGATCCATGGATGTTCCCCTACGAGGCATACTTCGTTTCATTCCCCATCATGTCTTTTCAATGCCCTGCTGTGGGCTCGTTTGTCTGGGTCGACGAAGTTTAGGCGATGGTTAACTGCGGTGAGATGATGTTAGCCCTTGTCTTGTAGGCAGTTGTAAAGTTTCCGGCCACAGGTAGCTAGGGCTAATTTTTTTTTCAAGGAAAGTTTACGGTCAGAAAATTAATATGTGTTCTGGCGGATTGAAGGCTATCCATTGCAGTTTTTTCTTGAGCATCGCGAAACAGATCCATCTCCCGATGCGGCACTTTGTCTTTGCCAACTGACTGCGTTTTCACACAGGTTTTGGACACGGAAGACGAAAGTAAATTGTTTTCTTTGCACCACTCTATGCTCAACTCTGGAAAGGCTATAAAGCAGGGACAATTTCCAAATGATCAAATCTTCCATTGCTGTGACCCTTTTACTTCGGTAGCCATCTTGATTATTACGAAGACACAAGTTTGCTTCAAAAAAAGGGATATATGAAACGATTTTAATTGCAAGGAACTCGTGCATGAAAGTTTCCCATGAAAGATGCACCAATCAGACTTTAAGCGTGGTATACTCTTCCACGCAGTGAACTTATAAGTGTGCCGCACGCACGGGGCATGAAGGAAAAGCAGGTCACAGTTCACAGCAATACTGGAAAACCTAAAAGTATCACAGGGACTAACCTTAAGCCTAAACAGTGCCTTTAGTCGTAATTAGGGTTACGGTTAGCATTATTAAAGGGATTGGTTCTTTCAAGAGTAGTAAAACAGGGATCTCTTAACGGTAACCTACAAGTGTAAGTTCGATTGTAGTTGCTCGGCGCGGCACGTGTATATAATTACGTATCATTGTTATGTAAATAGTCGGCCAGAATTCAAAATAAATATCATTTTCAAGGTGTGACTTAGCAACTTGACACGATAGCTCAGTGGTGAAGAACAGGGATAAGTAATCCAGAGGTTTACAGTGGGTCGGAGTTCAAGGCAAGCTGCGAGTGGCATATCATGGGATAAAATGGCAGAAAAAGCCGTGCGGGGTCTGGAAATAAGAACAAGACGAAGGGATAGAAAGAGGAAAGCTGAGACAAAAACGAGTAACGGTGTGGGCGATGAAGGGAAAGACGAGAGAGAGGGAGGAAGAGAAAAATGAGATCCGTTTTTATTCATCCCGTAAGTACAAATTACCCATGTATATATTCGGTTCTCTTGGGTATACGTATTGTTCTACAAAACAATAGCGCGAATGAATAATTAATTTATTCTGCCTGCATAATGAAGTAGGGACCTGTACGGAAATCATTCCTAAAGCTCTCTTGTGACAGAGAAATGGTATTTGTCCCATTTTTAAATACATGTTTCGATGACGCGATGGGGGCAGCGCGAACCGATTGAGACCGATTAACAGAATTCCTCAAGTCAAAGTTTATTTTGCACTATATGAGAACCCTGCTTTGACTAATTGTATCTATACCTTAGGTGTACTTGTGGGAATTGCCAACGTCTTCAACGTGTAGAAGAGTGCATCTGTTGCTCCGAAATTGACTGTATTGTTGCCAAAAACAACGAAGCAGTCGAACACGAAGGGCTGACCGAGCCGCTTGTTTGCATTACGCAGCACCCAGGTTTTAATTCTGTCTGCTTGAACCACTGGGTACTGCAGACAGCTTGGTACCAGTACAAACAGCAGTACCATAACTCTTATGAGGGCCCAGAACATAAGCAAAACCGTCACATAGCTTACAGGCAGCTGGCAAGGTGGTGCTGGGGGATTTTGGGACGTGAGGTTAGAGTTGTCCTTCCATCTTGTGCTGTTTGCTGTATTCGAGCACACTTCCCTCCTCCAGGCATTGAAGAAGACTTTTCTTTTCAAGGATTTCGCTTTGCAGACGAGTAAAGCGTGGAAAAAACCTCATTTAAGCATTATTTTTAATGTCAAATGTAGAGCATTCACAATCTGGTATTCAAACATTCGTAACAATTGTCAAGTTGTTACCTCGTGCTTTTACACGTCTGGGTTAATTGCTAAATGAAATATATAAAATGATTAAATCTAATTTTTGTTTGCTCCAGTTTACAAAGTGTAAAAGTGCCAGATGTTCCCCGCAGATAGCAAAGTCAATCAGACAATCGGCGAGAATTGTATCACTTTTTAAATCGTGATTTCATTGTGCTGACTGCAGTATTCTTGTCAGGGCGATTATAGTCAGATGACTATGAACGTGGAGCAGCAGATCTTGGCAAAACACTGCTCTCCTGTCCCTGGAGAATCTTCATTACCATTTCCTTGAGATGGGCAACATATTCTGTGCAAAAGGATAACGAAGCGATGTAAAAACAGATGTGTTACAGATACATGTATACAGTATAAGACAAGTGAAATAAGAGCAGGGGTCATAATTGTCTTAAGGGCAAGTCGATTTAGTCTATAATCGTTATGGAGAGAGAAATTAAACTTACTGTAGGTGCATTTGACTAAAACCTTTTTGACCGTGTGTTCTCCTTTCTTGTACTTAGGAAAGGCAATGTTCACTCGTTCAGAACCATCTTTTAGTGTGGCGCTTTCTCGATTGCTGTTCTCGTTAAAGTGCAGAATCGCTATTTGCAACCTAACACAGTTAATTCTTCAATTAGGTCAACGCATAAGTTATCGCTATGGTTGTCTTTCATGGCAAAGTATTGTAAATTACAAAAGTATTATCATTCAGTTTGCATTTACGTCAAGTTTGTACGGCTCGTTCAAAGGTCTTGTGTATACAAATCTTTGGGCATTTCAGGATCTCTTTATTTGTCTATTGACACCTAATGCTAACTGTAGTGTTCAATTGTGTACCACCTGCTTGTCATCCCGTGATAGGAAAACGCAAGTCGTTTCGGAGCAAAGTGATTTTGCACGGAATGGAATGCCTCCAGAGATGAGGTGGCATGTTGTCCTGACATCTGCCTGACATCCTTTATAAGAGAAATCTTCGTCAGAAGTTCCATCAGTTTCTCAAAAGGTGGTGTGCCTGCAAAATAAAAGAAATTCAACTGCATTTACTCGCTCAAGACAGATAATTGTTACTGCAGTGTAATATTTATACGTACCTGGCTTACCAGAGTGTTTACAGACAGCCCTTCATCCGTTAGGTAGTTGAGACATCATTCGAGTCCCTCCTTTTCAATAGCTGCTGAATTTTTCACTTCGTTACTCTGTTGAGTGTAGAACGATAAAAATGTGTCCTAGTTCACATTGCAGTTAAGATCGACATAAAATTGTGAATTTGAACTACTAGGCGAGAGTAGCTTATATTGTTCTGCACCAGTAAAGTTCATTATTTACAAACCTGCACCAACTGGGAATCTACGATTTTGCTCTGCTCGAGATCCATGAGGGAGTAAGACCCATACTTAGCTGAATGGCCAGGGCTGTCACAGCGACCATCTCCGCCGACTAATAACTCTCTCCCTTCGGATTTTATTTCATTTAGCAGGGTAGCTTGTCGCTGCCTGTATGTTCTTTCCACTGCGGGATGTAGATATGATCTCTGGTGGTGCATAAATGTTGAGTAGGCAATGGTAGGAACTCTCATATGCTGCATAATTGTTAGGAATTTCGTTGGGCTCCCGCCGCCAAAGAGAATTGCGGAGGACATCACGATGTTCCCAACAGGGATATCTCCAACGGAGGGTTGTGAATCCCACAATTTGCTATGAGTGCAAGACAAGCATTTTTGTTCCACTCTTATCTTCGTTCCAGCTCGTGTTGAAACTACTGCATCGCATTCTGAATTGCAGACAGGGCAAAATTGAAATAAAGAAAGAAGTGATGATTCCGCAACCAAAAACAGGTTTTGTTGATGAGCAGGGGCATCCTTAGGAGATTTCCTATGAAACGAAACAACAAGACCATTTAGGAGTTTTTTTGTTTAGCAATCATGTCTGTATTTCACAAATGTGTTTTTGTCAAACTCACTCGTATTTTAGATCGTCAAAGTCGTCAAAAGCGGGATCCTCTTCCACTTCATCATCTGGGTCAGGGACGTACGATGGATCGTCATCGGTTTCCATCTCTTCCTCTGGATCTGATTCCTCGTCCTCGCTTTGGCAGGGAGTGGAAGTGGTGAAAACTCTCTCTGTAGACTACACTGAATGCCTTGAGTCTTTTTTCCAATGGCGGTTTGACTACCTGTACGAATAAGACAAAGAAAACTATTATTTCAATCGATATTCATTCTTGACCATTCGTCTCAGGCGAAACTTCCCTTTGCTTCTATGTTTGCTCCGAAATTGTACAGACACGTTTTTCTTTGAGGACTGGATCTGTGTAGAGGCCTCCTTTACTTTGGGTTCACTCTTTTCCTCAGTTGCTTCTGCGTCGTCTTTCTGTTTCCCGGAAGTGGAACTTTCCTTTCGCACACTTTCATCGATAATCTTTTAAAATATATCAAAAGCAACAAACAAGTAAGTACGTATAACTAGTATTTTCGGTAATGATATCGCCTGTACCATAACATTGTTTCTAAGCTTACCCATGCAGCTTCTCGCTTTCCGTATGCCCCTCGAGGTGGATTGCTTTTGACCTCTGAAGTATCAAATGTGCCGTTGTCGCTGTCACCGTCTCTTCTTGATTTTTTGGTTTGAGGAGGACGAATTTTAAAGATTGTTGGAACGGCATCGGCTTTAATTGAATTCTTCATCCTCAAACCTAAAGACTTAGCAATAACAGTTTGTGCCTCAAAGCAATCTTCAGTGAAATAAGCACTGCAAAGTCTACTTGAATTCGTATGATAATAAAAGTCAGACAGTGTGTTTTTGACAGCATTCGTCCACAGTCTTGCAAAATGGAGGTCTTCTGGCCATTGATGGAGACTCACTCTGTTTTTACGGGTGTTAGAACATCCACCAGCTACACAGCGATGCGGCATAATAGATGTCTTTACAAAAAAGCGCAGAGAAAATTTCGAATCGGGGAATTGCGAAAGCGTAATGACCCCTATTTATGAATCAATCTTAAGAGAATTTACCGGAAGAGGTTTGCGAGGTTCTCCTTTCTACGTCATTTCCGCTTTTCGGCCATAGTGCTTCGTTTCAAATCTCGGGCGAGATACTTTGTTAATTTATGGGGAAGGAAGAAAGAATCAAACTCTTTCGATGGTTAATATGTTTCAAGTAGGCATTAAGCAACAGGTTTGTGAATTTTTGTACTGGGGAATAGAGTATCCCTTTAAGAGGTACAAATTACGCACGCGGGGCAATTGTTGCCATTTATCAGTTCAGTAAGATCCTTACATCTAATATGAAACTTACACTTAGATAGGCTGCTCGTTTTAGTGATGTTTTTATCTAGCTTGTTCCGTAAAAAGGGTCCAAGATATCTAAGAGAGTGTTAACCATACAATACAGAATTAAATCTTGGAATATCAAAATTCAGGGGCCGGTTCCTGAAAGGTGTAATAACCCTATTCCAGGGATAAATGTGCCTGAAATAAGGCACATTTATCCCTGGAATAGAGTTATTATACCTTTCAGGAACCCGGCCCTGGTTTCTAAAATTTTATTTGCAAGACTTAGTACTGAAAATATCACAAGTGAAATCAGGAACTAGCCTATATTTAACCTTGTACATGAGTATAACTATGTCTTGCAATCTCCTATTAAGAAGGCTTGGTAGTTTAGCACGATCTAATAAGTTCATATATGTTTCTGAATGTGAATTATAAACTATCCTTAGTGTCCGCTCTTGAATTCTTTCAACCTTTCTTGTATCCGACGCCTTACAGAAATGCTATATGAGATGACAATAGTTGTCTTTATACCATTTAAGGGCAGAGTTTCCTTTCTTTTCCATATCAGTACACATAATGGACATATCGCTGCCAACTGTATACATCTGATGGTCATCAGCATACATATTTACATTTGCAATCTCATTTACGTGATACGACAGATCATTTTGGTACAGGTTCCACAGTGTTGGACCAAAGGAGGATCCTTGAGGGCATCCACGTTTCATCACATTCCAGTCACTAGCAGCTTTGCCAACTTTCACCCTGTTGACCCGATCTTTAAAATATGACGGAAATCAATATACTTAGAAGATTACTTGGGGAGAGGTGGTCTTTTCGACTGCGTATCCGTTTCAGAATATACTTAAAAAATTACTTGGGGAGGGGTGGTATTTTCCACTGCATATCCTCGTTTCCACTTCCGAATATACGTAGGACATTACTAGGAAAGGGGTGGTCTTTTCCACTGCGTATCCGCGTATCCACTTCAGAATATACTTTGAAGATTACCTGGGGAGAGGTGGTCTTAATAAAATGTGTTGTGAAAGGGTACCATGAGTGTGGGTTTACTGTAACGGCAGGTGAAGCACATTTCTTGGTAGCCGGACAGCTCGGACATATTCAAAAGGTCGGAACTTGTAAAACCCCTATGACTTCTTGAAGCGACTACCGAATGGTATGTTTCTTGTCAAGTTCCTCTTTAGTTCTTCAAATCGGAAGGATAAGTCTCGATAAAATTTATACCTCCCCCCCCCCCCCCCCCCACCAAAAAACACTAATGGTCACCAGAACATAAGCTTTTTTATGATATACGTACCGAGATTTACACTCCAAAAAGGATCGAGATAAATATAGTCTCTTTGCGCTAGAGAAGCCATACTATTTTTTTCACAGTGAAAAACGACGTATGGACGCTCTGATTGGCTATATCGTTATTTTCACTGGTGAAAAATTGTCGTATCAGCCTTTTGATTGGCTAATATGATGTTGAACTTTGGCGCGGGTGGCCTGTGCACAGATTTGTAAACATGGCGGCCGACTGGTGTATGGTTTTCAAGGTTTTGATCTTTTACTGCTTAGTTTTCTCCACAAAAATACTTCAGAACATCTTAAAAAGTTTTAAAAGTGCTCAAGCGAGGTATGGAAGGTAAAGATTTCTTTTATTTCAAAAATATTTTGCTATTTGTTTAGGGCTTTTGTTCACGATCGGTGGTTTGATAGCCTCACCATTAACACTTACCTCGTTAACTTTATGATCTCTGTACTTATATAATAAACAAATTACTTCATGATTGGCTCGTTTGTGCGATTTTTATTACTCACTCGTTGTGAAGGATCGTTAAACTCACTCGTTCGCTTCGCTCACTTGTTCGTTTACGCGATCCTTCACAACTCTTGAATAAAAATCGTACGCACTCACCAACCATGAAGTAATCTATATGTATCGGGTTTTGTACCCGACTTTTATACTGATGATTTTTAGCATGTAATGTTTCGTTTCTTTCAGCACCGCTTGCGGTCTAGACCCAGCAGGGCCATATAGGCGTGGAGGTGGTTTGAACGTGCCAGTGGAGCTACGATTAAAATTGCAGAAATCGAAGTCTGAAAGCCTCCATTACGTTTTTCAATGAAATTGAAATGAAACCAGAAAAATCGTTTAAATCTATGGAAATCGATACTCACAGTTTTTTTGGTGATCGATTTTCATCGATTTCCGATATTAATCGATTAATTATTATCGATTATATTGATTGACATCGATTATATGGATTTGTGGTTTTCATCAATTGGGCAGGCCGGGTTAGAGCGGCCATTCTTTCATCAGTCGACGAAGAACTTGACCCTCGCTTAGATCGTTTTCTACCAATACAATGCACTTCACTTTCTATTGAAATCAAGAAAAAAAAAAAAAACAATACCAAAAGGTACTACAAGGTTCCCCACTAAAGGTATAAAGGCTTAGGAGCAGAATCCACCTTTGAGCGGGAGCTTAAGCAAAGGCGTCCGATCGCCATGACTCATGATTCAGTCCCCAGTTAAATTGACTAGATGGATGACATCGACACCGAAGACAAGGAGAAATTAGGTTACTTGCAACACAGGTTTTGCAGACGTGCTTACATCACTAGGCCATTATATCGTATTGATGCATGTTACTCCAATGACTGTGGCTTTAAATTTTGTCCCTTTACCGTGCTCTAAAAAAGACTCAGCTGCCGGGAAACTCCGGCAAAATTTCGTCTTGATATGATTACCCTAACTATACCTAAGGACAGAATATGTTTATTTCTGTGAAAAAAAAAAGGTCTGCTTCGAGCCTAGTGGCCCATCAGGCCGGCGCTTTTCTCCGGTTACTGAAGCATGAAGCGACTTGGAGTAGTATGGGATGCTAGTCCATCGCAGGGTTACCCCCAGCTGCATAAAATTGCCGGTATCCATTTTATACACCTGGGTGAAGAGAGGCACTGTGAGAGTAAAGTGTCTTGCCCAAGAACACAACACGGGCTCGAACCCTGACCGCTTGATTCGGAGTCCAGCGAGCAAACCGTTAGGCCACCGCGCCTCCCTCTGTGAAAAGAGAACAAGCTATTTCTAGCCTCCTCCTTAAATTAAATTAAATTAAAGTGATAAAATGACCAAAGATTAAATAAAAGTGATTTATTTTTGGTTTTAAATAAGTGCAAAAATGGAGCGTTAAAAAATTTCAAGTATTGAATTAAACAGACATAAAAAAGAATTAGGCTCCTTCCACACGAAGATAGAATTTTTATTTGCTCAGGTCATAGTTAATGTACAATTTAAAGTTGGAAAGAAACAAATAAAATAGATAAAATAATCATAATTACAATTTTAATTAATGAAATATTTGAGCCTAGGAGCTAAATAAACTGGTAGGTTTTCGAGTTAGCCCCTAGGTAGGTTTTCGAGTTAGCCTCTAGTCCCGTATCGGGATAGTTTTGAATCCGCAACGTTTTTTTTCCGGATTGAACAATATTCTGATCCACAGGTAGCGTATTCAAATATTCTTAGAGAGTTTCTCCATTACCGTAACGGACGTATTTCTGTCCGATGGGACTGCCATATCTATCATGTGACATTCCTGATTCGTGTGATCTCTGAATTATTATTATTATTATTATTATTTACAATAATGACGACGATCAAATATAAAGTGGCCCTTTTTCTCACCGTTTCTCTAAAATTCAAATGAGTAATTAAGGTCCTTGTTTTTGCGAAAATGACCTTCAGATGGCTTCGTAAAACAACGAAGAGATCAAAAGTAACAGACATAGCATAATAATAAATAAATAGGGGTAATCTTTAGACAGAGAATATCATTGTTGTTGCAATTTTCATTTTACTGCCATTTTCAACACTACAACCTGCTGCAGCATCAGGGAGAGGAAAACGCGAGACTCCCGTCGAACAAGCAGGCAGCGATTAGGTTTTCCACAAAGCGCTAACGGGGAGCTTACGCAAGGAGGACGCCGACGTCAATGTGAGCGTCGTCTAAAAATATTATTTCCCGTTGTAAGAATTTTGTGATAACTCCAAGTCGCTCGGAATAAAGTGTGTATCAACATTGCAGGAATAAAACTGGCACGAACGATGTTGTTGTTTGCGAAAAAAAGCTATAATTTTTTTCGTCAGGTTCCCACGATCTCTACACAACCTCAAATTTGGTAAATTCCCGTCGTTGTGACGACGGGGACGGCCAAAAAAACAAACAAAAAAAAGAACCAGAATGCAAAACGCACGTGCAGAGCCTTTGCTTTTTGTTCAGAAAGTCCATTGTTTTGTGGCGTTCTCGTAGCAGTCATCGTCTTCCTTGCATAAGCTCCCTAGCTACTATACCGGAGTATAGGAGGACTGGGAGGATTGTGAGGATGGGAGTTGTAAGTATTTAAACTTTCAATCTCTGGAACAACTAAATACATGAGGTAGATGTACTATTTATCGCCAGTAGTGTACAGTATACAACTGTACCTCGTTCTATTTTTAGACAGTGTTTGCTTGTTTCCAGAAAAAAAATGAGAGGTCCTTTGCCACTACATTCTGCATGTGCTCCTTGATTGCATTGGTGTGAGAATTTCTTTTAAAGTGCATACAACAGAATTTGTTTTATTTGCTGATTGAAACTTCATGTTCTTCTAATGAGCACACCATAAAATGTAATTTCCAGTGGGGTACAAAGCTATGCTGGTTATGGGACTGGGGATATGGGGTCTGTGTCATCAATACAGGAACTTTTTTTCTCAAATGAAAAGGCAATTTTCATTACAGTTCTGATTTCACAGGCCCCATATCCCCAATCCCCCTTCTTGAGCGGTTTTGGTACCCCAGGGGAAATGACATTTCATGGTTTTAGAGGCCAAAAACAGGATGAAGAGAACTCTTAAGTTGAATTTTCTTTTTTTTTGTGGTTATCAGAAGACCATGATACACCACCACAAAGAATTAGAATTCTGTCATATACCCTTTTCTTGAAAGTGCACCTAACCCCAAATATTTACATTTATTTTTAACATTTAGGCCCGTAGCCTGCAAGGACTACGGGTCAATTGCCCACTGCACACTGTGTACCAGGACTTGTGGGAAATGTTCGTATTTGATTTTGAAAAGAAAACCCACGTGTATGGACATAGGACTCCAACCTGGTAATGCTTACTTTTAGCCCGTCACCTAACCACTCGATTACCACACCGCTAGGCTAAGCTGTTCAGAGATTATATTTTAAACATTATTTGATGATGCCGTATTATCACTCCCCAACAAACAACATTAAACAATACAAAAGGTCGCTTTCCAAACTTCACGGCAAACATTTTAAAATCAAAGCTTAGGCCTAATTACTCTTCAGCAGCGATATTCTATGTTAGACTTAAACAAATGTTTTTTGAAAAAAGGCGGTGTCTTGATCTTCAGTGGTAAAGCGTAAAGAAGCGGTTCCTATAGAGTAGAAACTTCGGGTTCAAATAGAATCCACGTATATGATTTTTTATTTCCTTATTTTCTCTGATACCACAAGTCCTGGGAAACAGTGTCCAAAATTCACGATAATAGTGAATTCATAGCAAATAAACAATAGGAATCGCGAATTCATGGGCGAGAACGTTTTGGAGCTATCAAGCCACCTAGGAAATGGTCACTAGCAAGTTCGGCCTAGCACTGGAAAGATTCTGATAAGACTCTTACCGGTTTTTGTCTTTCCTCATTTACAAGCTTTGGGCGAGGGGGCGGAGGGGGTTCGTACATTTCTACGTCTACATGTCCCAGCACTCGGCAAAGTTCCATTGACTTGTGGCTGTTTTTGCTTAGGTAGCGTCATACACCAAAAGCCGGCCACTTCTGCTGGAAAGAACATACTCACAGAAGACAGCCACAACACCGAGAACTTCATCCCCTACTCTTCTCGAGCAGCGTCTGGGTTCTTTAACGTCCCACAGAGAACTTATAAAGATTGAAGATATATGAGAGGCGGGGCCTACGGTTTATAGTCCTTATCTAAGAAGACTTGAAATTCTAACCATTTTCGGGTGTAATTACAAAGGCAGGAGTTTGTTCGCAGTTATTATAAGATCCTGAGTGTTGATCCGGTCGGAGGCGAACTCACGACCTCCCGCATGGCAGCCGGGTGCTTAACCAACTGAGCCACCGGTGAACCAGGAAAGTGCGGTGTCGCTAGCTCTGTATAGTTCGAACTTCTTCAAGAGGAGACTATGGTCTACCACGTCGAAGGCCTTCTTAAAGTCGACGAATACCAATTCAGTAACCTCGTCTCGGTCAAGGCTGTATAAAATCTGATCCTTGAGATTGATCAAGGCCGTCTCGGTGGAGTGAGCTATGCGAAAAGCAGACTGTAAACGGTAGATAAGTCCATTTTGAACTAGGTAGTCCATGTACGCATGGGCAACATGCTTCTCAAGTAACTTAGACAGCATAGACAAAACAGATATAGGTCTCTTATCGTCCTTGCAATCACGGATACCATCCTTGTGGAGACGAGTAACACGCGCAATTTTCTATTTGCTTGGGAAATAGCCTTTTACCAAGGACAAGTTGAACAAACTTGTCAAAGGCTGACACAGAGCAGGTACGATCAGTTTGAGCAATCTTACACTTACGCCATCAGGGCCTGTAGCTTTACCGTGAGGCAAACTCACAATCAAGCGTAAAGTTTGTTGCGCTGTAATAGCTGGGATGTTGAATTGAGTGGTGTAATTATCAAGCCTGGAGGAAACAAAATACTCCAATTTGCTAGTGTCCAAATCCACTGATAAGAGATTTGAACGCAATGCACCAGCAATGTTCGCAGAAAAACTCATTGAACATGTTTGCCATCGCTTCCGTTTTCATTTCAATAGAGCCATTTTCCCGAACCAATTCTTTAATGTTGTTTTGTTCTCATGATTCTCAAAGCTGCATACATATCCTTTTATACTAGTCACTCGTGCTATGTATGAACAGCCTCATTAATGGTGGCATCTCTAAGCACTACTTATCCTTGATGTTCATACATTATCAAATTATATAGCACATCCTTACTTTTTCACATGTGATCCTTGCTCACCCAAGCTTTCCATGTTATATTAAAACATACGACGATTGAGCGATTGAACATTTCAACTTGACGTCAATGGTCTTTTAGTCAAACATAATTGTCGCAAACTAATTTGTCATTTACAACCAATCCGATCACACGCTTTCTGCAGAATCGAATTACAATGCCAACGTTTTAACCTGACGTTCAGAGCTATAAAAAGAATGAAAAACAGATGGTAGCTCACCCAAACGAATAGCTCTACCTGCTTTAGGAATACTCCGCTGAAAATTAAAGTTGAAGTACTATGGCCGACCAGTCCTGCAGCCGTCATTTGCATGAAATTCGACAACTTTCTGGATCCCATATAACCACACTGTTTTGTCTCTGTGTGTTAAACTTTGTTTTTTCTGCCGTAGCAATATTGGGAAATATTCTGGCCATTCAAGCTTTACGGAAAACCTTATTCCTGCCCGTTAATTTGAGGAAGTTTTTTCTGAGTCTTTCGTCCACTGATCTTGCAGTGGGAGTATTGGGTCAACCGAGCCTTGCGGTGCTCCAGAGTATGGCATTGAATGGAAACTACAACCTTGACGTACTCTGTCCATTACCTTTAACTTTTTGCTACGCTATCCTACATCTTCTCCTGATCGCATCGTTTTTGAATATAACTTCCATTGCTGTTGATAGACTTCTCGCTGTTTCTCTTCACCTGAGGTATCAAGAATTCGTAACTTCCAGTCGTGTTACAATCGCCTTAGTTGCAATATGGCTGACAAGTTGCGTCTCAACTTTCGTTATTGTTACGACGGGGAATTTACATTTTCTTTTCGCCATAGGATCGACCGGATTTCTGTTATCAACAGTTGCATACTTTCGTGTTTACAAAGTAGCCCGATATCATTGGAATCAAATTCAAAGCCAATTTCAGCAACCAAATTCGCAAGCAGTGGCGCTCCACAGAGAACGGAAGTCCGCTTTTAATGTCTTGTACATTTATTTTGTATTTGTCGCGTGTTACCTTCCATTTGGTTTCTGCGTGTTATTACGGATAACCGGTTACTGGACTGGTTCTGTATTTATTGCAAATGAAGTCACATTTTTCGTCGTTCTATTCAATTCGTCGTTAAATCCTTTAATTTATTGTTGGCGGTATCCAGAGGCTCGTCATATTATGAAGAGCACTTTGAAGAAAATAGTCCATGTCGCCGAAGAATAAGTTAGTATGCGAGTATTCATTTTACCTTCAAGCATTTACTGGCTTCTTTTAGCCTTTATGTAATTATACAGCTTTCGAAAGGATGGAGGAGTGACTTAACAAAATATCATGATCCTATTGTTGACAGGAGCAAGGCGTTATCAGCTACTCCTTCGCAACAAATAATTTCTGGATGAACTTGCCTCTTCATGTAATTTTTTACCCCTTGCCCCCTACCCCCAAAGCCAACACCAACTAACTGTGAAAGGGAAAAAACAAAATGTTTGAGAGCGGGCCCCCACCTTACTTCCAGGTCTGGATCCACCACTGACGTTTAGCTTTTATGTAATTATGCAGCTTTCCAAAGGACAGAAGAGAGACTAAACGAAATGTCATGATCTTGTTGGTGACAGGAGCATGGCGCTATCACTTGCTCCTTCGAAACAATATTTCCTGATGTAGTAAGTAAAATTTTATTAGTTCTTAAGGAAATGTTGAAGTTAATTTTTGCACGATTGAAGCTCTTGTTTGTACCGTTAAAAAAAAAAAAGAGTCTATAGTGAAGCATAATATTTTAAAACACAAATAAGCTATCTTTTAAACAATAATTGCAAAGAAGACACCTTTACACATTTTAATTTAAGCGGTATTGCTGGTTTTCATTTGTCGTCTTGGTGTCCATGTTCCGGGTGGCAAGACAGCTGTTTCTTCGCTGGGAACAAACTTTAATATTATTCAAATTCTGCGATAAGAAATGCTATTGTATTGCCATCCAACATGGCCGCCGAATTACGTGAGAGAAAACTAAGAATAAAGGACGCATATCATCTGTTCCATTGTAATGCTGGGCTTAGCTCCGATGTGTCTTCTGTAGCTCAGTGGTAGAGCATCCGAACCAGCACAAAAATGAAGACTAACATAAAAAGTAGATTTTAATCTCTCCTTTTGTTTTGTTTTGGTAGGCGATGATCGTGGGTTTAAGTAAGTAAGCAAGATATGTGACGGTATTGCGTTCACACGCTGTGCTATGAGCGATGTTATTTTTTCTCAACATAGTTATTTCAAACTCACAAAACATCAAGTTGTGCTATTTACACAATAAGAATGACATACATATATCAAGAGGTTGTACATGTGCATCAAGACTGTTATACATACATCAAAATTCGTCGTATAAATGTCAAAGGTCGTATTTACATGTTAAACGATACTACACTTACATCAAGATTATCTGATATATTTACATCTAGATTATTTAGCAATATATATGTTACAGGTTGAAATGAAATTAAGGTCCATTTAAATGAAACTAGGTAAATTTAATTCAAACTAAGTAAATTTAATTAATCTGGGTTATTTATCAACTGTTTGAAAAGGGATTTTCTTTATGGGGTGCGGTTGAAAAAAAAGGGGGGGCGGTTTTTAAGGGGGGGGGGGGGGGGGTTGAAAACGAAACAAAACAACCAAATAAAATCGCCTTTCCCACCTCCCACTTTCCTCTCTAATCTCTTCCTTTTTTTTCTTACTCTCTTTCTGTCTGTCCGTATCCCTCTTATCCTTCTCCTTCCATCCCCTGATCCATTTGTCATACCTACCACTACTTTGGGTACAATACTACGGTGTGTACATGAGAGAAAGAAATCGCTTTGACCTGCAATTACCGAGACTTGAAGCGGACACCTCTGACATCCTTTTGTATTGAGTCCTTCGTCGTAACTAACCGCTAAACCACACACGACTTGGACAAGAAGTTGACATAAATTTTAATGTCAAATACTTTTTTCCTAGTGCAAGAGGGCCCAGACTCTTC
>NC_090896.1:36455785-36465785 GCF_036669925.1 Montipora capricornis
GAACAAGGCGCTAGGTAGCATGTGTTTCGTAAGTGATGGAGCGACTGAAGCTGTCGATTATAGGTCGAGAAAGAACATAGTGAATATGAAAAATTTACATTCTTTATGGAAGTTTTAACTTAAAAGTTCTTTCGAGGCGTCCCACTGGCATTGAATAGGTCAGGAAACAAGCAAGTTTTAAAGATTTTGCCGAAAGGCAGATGAATATTGCGCTTCAAGGTCGACAACTGATGATATGCTCAGGTTGAGTTAAAAGGTTTTTCTGCCGTGGACTTCCGAAAGACGTAATTTTATGACACCCAAAATGCCCAAAAAGTAGAACGAAACAATGCAATAACCACTTAAAACTTGTGAAAAACAGTTTAAGAAATGCATCAAAAGGAAGAAGAAACATTGATGGACACAAATCATTGGACAAGATTGAAACGGATTGCATTCGGGTAATCATGAAAAAAAAAAAAAAAAATTGGCCCGACGTTTTTCAAGGAGTTTTAGGACAATGTGCAAGCCCTGCGAGCCATACGAGTCATGCGAGCCATGGCTGGAAGCCATGCGAGTCAGCATGCGAGTCACCCAGTTATTAAAAACTAACCGTTTTAAAATGGGTGCTCAGACTTAATAACTGTTTTTCAGTGCTATTTGAAATGGGTGCTTAGACTTAAATGCGAAAATCGCATGGCTCGCACGGCTCGCTGGCTCGCACATTGTCCATCCCCTTTTTCAAGTTTAAGGCAAATCGCCTTGGATAAAAGTCGCTTTTACTCAGACTCGTTGATGTGTGTGATGTAACGATAATTTTATCAGTAAAGGAAATCCACATTACCATTTTCGAGTTTTAAATTCGACTATAACTCCGCAGAGATATAAGATGTAACTACTCTATGTCTCCTGTCACATGTCAATCAAAACTAAATCACTCGTGTTACACTAGTTTCCGGTCGGAGCCTATTTCCGATTTCCGATTACAACACCCGTTTATAATCTCTTATTTTGGAGGCTGTGATAATAGCTAGCAATTAGTTTGGAGAAAAGAAACCACTTTAAAAAACATGTGAGGAAATTGAAAATCAGTGGTTCGATCGTGACTGACCCCTTTAACGTACTCTCCGAAGAAAAACGTTTAGAAGAATGTGTCAAAATTTTTGGAAAGTTTTCAAAACAATAAAGCTCCAGGAAATGACGGAATTCCAGTTGAATTTTACAAAAAAAATTGGCCAGTTATTAGAAACTAATAATTGTGTGAATGAATGTTTTGAAAAAGGTGAAATGTCGTGTTCTCAGAAACAAGCAGTAATTACCCTTATTGAAAAGAAAGGAAAAGATGGTTCCTTTTTAGAAAATTGGAGACCAATATCTCTTGTAAACGTGGATGCAAAAATTATGGCCAAGGTTTTAAGGTTTTAGCCCTTAGTATAAGATATTATTCATCACAACCAGAGTGGCTATGTTAAGGATCGGTATATAGGTGAAACTGTGCGTTCAATCTTTGATTTAATGGATTTCACTCTTAAAAAAACATCCCAGGTTTAGTGATTTTCATAAAGGTAAAAAGGTAAAAAGGTAAAGTAACTTTATTTAAAGTCGATACTTCCTTCAGCCATGAGGCTGGTATCAATGGAAGCCGACGGTGCGCCCTTTACCCCCCTCCCTCTGTCAGTGCTCCGGTTTAGGGGTATTTAAAGCTATAGCTACACGGATCAGAGGAAAGTCGAAACAGACATTTAAGTCACCGATGATCGAGCCGGGGACCTCTCGATCCGAAAGCCGCGCCCTAGCCAACTTATAGACTTCCGTAAAGCATTTGACATGATAAGAGTGGAATTATCTTGTAAGTTATTTAAGGGCATTTCAGTTTGGTCCAGATTTTATTCGGTGGGTTAAGACATTGTACAAAAATATACAAAGCTTTGTTATTAATAATGGCCTTACAAGGGATTATTTTGCTTTGGAACAGGGTGTAAGACAGGGTGATCCCCTCTCCCCGTATTTATTCGTGGTTGTAGTGGAAACTCTTGCTATAGACATTCGACAAAATACAGTGATAAAAGGTATAACAATTAGAGAGGAAGAGGAAAGAAAGCTTCTCCAATACGCCGATGATACGACAGCAGTTCTGTCAGATATAAATTCAGCACGGACTCTATTTACTCTCCTGGATGTTTTTAAGGAACTGTCAGGACTTGGATAAATTCATCTAAAACTGAGGGAATGTGGGTCGGTTCTTCCAGAAGTAATGAGCTAAAACCCTTTGGTATTAAATGGCCCGATGAATCAAGTAAAGCCCTCGGAGTCTATATATTATACTTATGACGTTAAATTGCTGCACGAAAAAAACTTTAAAAGCATCACAAGATCACTTGAAAAAGATCTTTCAATTCAAAGTCTTTAATTCGATACTATTTACAAATATAAAGTGATGTAAGATAAGTTACATCTCAGATGATAAGTGTTCATTCTGTAAATCGGAACCAGAAACCCCCTATCATGTCCTTTTTATTGTAGTCATGTACAACGTTTTTGGAAGACTTTGAATACTATATCTATTAATGACAAAAGAACTGTTCCATCTAACTTTGCAAGATGTCATGATCGGAATACTATATGCAACTTAACTGAATTATTTGTTGCTTATTGCTAAATCATTTATATATATGGGGTTACAGAAGAACACAGCCGTCTTTAAACAAAGGGCTAACTAAAATTAAATACGAAATAGAAAAGTTTATGTGTGTTAAAACCAATTACATGGACAAATTTAATAAGAAGTGGTCCCTGTGCTTAGACAACATTCTAAATTGTTTATAAGTGCGTTAACTTTATTAAAAACCGGCTCTGCGCTTGGGTTTCTTGTTAATGGAATCATATACGTATTGCAGATTTTTTTTTTTTTGGGGGGGGGGGGGGGGATTGATATTATGTCATAACATAAGTATAAGTATAAGTATTTTATTGTTGGTAAGTAATGTTATTACTGTAAGTATTGTTAGTATTGTATAAGTTTAATTAGCAAAAGGAAGTAGTATGAAGAATGACATACATAGAACATTATCAAAGGAAGGACAGACGGTAAAACACAACTTTGTTTCAGTTTAATAAATTTCAAACATTTTTACTTTTACATAAACTTGACCATGTATGATAAACAAATTTCGAGTATGATCATTAATTTACTTGATGTCTCCTTTGAGACGGGGATTTCCACTCAGAAGACTAGATGATAATCAAGATGCACAAGAAACGAGGCCTCGATTGTTCAGAAGGTGGATATCGCTATCCACCGGACAAACACCAGCAATGTCTATTGAATTATCCCGTGGACTAGTGGTGATTTATCCAGTGGATAAGTTGTTGTTGTTGTAATTCTGGTTTCCGGATTCCGGATTCTGGATTCCTGCTTTTAGTGCTGCCCTTTGGAAGAGACGAACTCGCCTGTGCGGGTCGGTTTCCCGCCATATTTCCAGTCCCCTGATACACGAAGAAACACGACTCCTCACTCTTTAAATCCAGCGGAGTTTAGAAGTGACCAAGGACGGACAACCCCCTGAATGACATTTTCATTGGAAGAAAAACTTTTTATGCCCTGAGCGGGATTTGAACCCACGTCCCCCTGATTACCGGTTGGGTGTGATCACCACTACACTATCAGAGCAACCATGGCTGCATGGCCGATCTGGATAGTCAGTGGGAATTTTCTACGTGGTTCTCCCGGGCTTGTGTTTTTCTCCAACTAGATGACACTGGATCGACAGGAATGACGATTCACAGGCGGACGAGAGAGGAGAAGACAATTTATAGATCAGTTTCAAAGGTCTCTCGAGCCAACAGCGCATCTTTGCCCCCAGAGAGGATCACTAATGGATCCTCTCTGGGAGCAAAGCTCTCATTAGCTCTCAGCATTAGCTTTCTGGGGGCAAAGATGCGCTGTTGGCTCGAGAGACCTTTGTAACTGATCTATATATATATATATATATATATATATATATATATACATACAAACACTGGACATGTGACCGATTTTTCCTCTAGAGTGCTCGACAATATTGGAGCTTCGTCTAGTAAGAGAAAGTGAACTAGTTTTCGTTCATATATTCGATCTACAGATCTGTTTCGTGGGAGTGTATCCCACTCGTCAGGACCTAGATGACAATGTTAATTCGTGGGTTTTATATACCATTCCCTTGAAATTACAATAATTAGGTGTTTTTTAGTAAAAATTTAATAATTAGGTGTTTTTTAGTAAAAACTTAATAATTAGGTGTTTTTTAGTAAAAATTTGTTTGCATGCCTACAAGTGTTCGCAACTCTGTTCTTTTGTTGAGGGTGGCAAGCTCTTGTTTACATATAATGTAGAACTTTTCTAGCGTACACAATTTGCATCTTTTGGTTGCATTAGAGTATGCCTGTGCCTTATCAAGAATTTTCCATCTGATCGTGTAATCTACTCCCGCTTCCTTTAACTGCCACACATGCTTGCTGAGCTCAGTTTGGTTGCTGTATACTTCATTTCTAAATGATTGTTTGTGATTGGCAAATCTAGACTTAAAGTCTGTGTCGGTTAAACCCACGTAGCATTCACTCCCCTGCTCTGTTGTTACGATGGCTTGGTATACGATGCCCTTAGTAAGGCACTGGTTCTCTAGTGGGCAGTCCTTTTCCTGCGGAAATTGCAGAGCCTGGCGTCGCTTATGGCTTCTCCTGAGTTGGTTTGCTTCAGCAGGCGCTTGTTGTGTGCGTCGATTGTGCTCTTGACGTTGGGCATACAGCTGTAGGATAGCTTGAGGGTGTTACGGTTGAATATAGGTCTTAAGGCGTGTCCTCTGGGGAAACATTCGAAGACAATGCGCAAGAACTTCTTTCCAAGGTTAGTTCTCACTCTCATATCGAAGGGTGGGTTGTACCATGTGATATTTCTTTTTCTTGGCCTGCGGATTTTTCTCGTGCTATTTTTTGGGGTGAATCTCAATTTGTATGTGTATCCGCTCTTGTCTAGTGCTGCCTGGTACGCCGGTGCTGCTTTGTTGAATACTTCTTCGTCAGATGAGATGTTCGACAGCCTTTGGTTATATTCTCTGGGATTCGCTTGATGATGTTCGGTGGGTGATTGCTTTTCGCGTGTACATAAGATGGTACGTTACCGGGCTTCATAAAAGGATAGTGTTTTCCGGTGTTTAGGTCCAGGGATACTCTAATGCAACCAAAAGATGCAAATTGTGCTAGAAAAGTTCTACATTATATGTAAACAAGAGAACAGAACTTGCGAACACTTGTAGGCATGCAAACAAATTTTTACTAAAAAACAGCTAATTATTAAATTTTTACTAAAAAACACCTAATTATTGTAATTTCAAGGGAATGGTATATAAAAACCTACGAATTAACATTGTCATCTAGGTCCTGACGAGTGGGATACACTCCCACGAAACAGATCTGTAGATCGAATATATGAACGAAAACTAGTTCACTTTCTCTTATATATATATATATATATATAATGATTGTGTAAGTTTGAGCGGGGAAATAACAACAACTAACTGCCTCATTTACCTTTGGATCACCAACCTATTCCCTTCAGAAGGCGATTCACAGTGATTTCTGACAAGTATTTTAATTAGTAGTGTAGGATGGGAACAGAAATCGATACAACAAAGGAAATGAGTGAAAATGTGTTCAGCCGGCTGAACACATTTTCACTCATTTCCTTTGTTGTATCGATTTCTGTTCCCATCCTACACTACTAATTATATATATATATATATATATATTTTTTTTTTTGAATTAACAAGGCTGGAAATCCAACGATGTAGTCCCAAGCTAGTAGGATCCGAAGGATACACAACGCTTTGCTAGAAATATTAAGTAATTTGAGTGTACAAATAGCAACAGCGAACTACTAGCAGAACCATAGAATGAAAAACATATTGCCGTGAGTGGGAATCGAACCCGCGTCCCCCTGGTTACTAGTCGGGTGTGCTAACCACTGCACCATCACGACAACCCTGCTGGAAACAGAGCAATCGGTGAGGTGAGATGGTACGAGATGGACTACATCGTTGATGGACTACATCGTTGGATTTCCAGCCTTGTTAATTCAAAAATATAATTTGTTATTAGCTGGTAGCCTGTGAATCATCCTCGGATGATCCGATGTACGTCCTGTTCCTGAATGTTAAACGCCGGGGAACCCCGCGGCTAACCAATCACCTCACCGATTGCTCTGTTTCCAGCAGGGTTGTCGTGATGGTGCAGTGGTTAGCACACCCGACTAGTAACCAGGGGGACGCGGGTTCGATTCCCACTCTCGGCAATATGTTTTTCATTCTATGGTTCTGCTAGTAGTTCGCTGTCGCTATTTGTACACGAATGATGTAGATCTATAAGACACTGACGTTAGCAGTCATAATGTGTATGTTATCACGCATCTTGATGTGTTTAGAACTCGATGGAAAGTATCTCTATTCATGATCTATATTTATCTGGAAACTTGATGTATATATTGCTAAAAAATCTTGATGTAAAGATATCAGATAATCTTGATGTAAGTGTAGCATCGCTTAACATGTAAATATGACCTTTGATGTATGTATAACAGTCTTGATGCACATGTACAACCACTTGATATATGTATGTCATCCTTATTGTGTAAATAGCAAATCCGATGTTTTGTCCCATTTTAGCAAGCATATTAATTGTTGGAAGTATTCGTCAAGGTCAGGAACTAGTTAGTGTTAGTGAAGAAAATAGCTTCTTCTCATGACTTTCTCGGCCCTCTCTTTTGCACGGTCAAGTTCAGTGTGGAATTGGGATACTGCTACAGTTGAGAAAATTTCAGTCGCTTTGCACATGATGTATGTGAAATGCAATTGAAATTGTTAGTGTTATTGAGCTACATGGAAAGGTAATTTTGTTATTGTTAACCTAAACAAAGCCCTGATATGTAGTCCAAGTTGTCTTTTGAAAACTCTCTTTTTGAAGACAGGATTTTGCGCAGAACATTAACCTCAGTACGAAGACGTTTTTTAATTGCACCTTTTAGAGGGTTCTTTTATTTTAAAATCTAAATCAAATTCGCAATCTGAAGAGAACGTTATAAGATCAGTGTACGTAATCAAGGTTTCCAAATTGCGTTTTGAAACAATCGCCTCTTTCCATCGATATATGTTGTAGGTAAAATCTCAGGTTGGATCTTACAACGGTTGATTATGACATAAACTAAAAAAAAACCTTGTTTTGGAGCCTAAATTAAGCCTAAAAATAAGGGTCAGGTTAGGATTAGCTTTGGTTATTGTATATGGATATTATTTATCACTCATTTGACAAAAATAAATCATAAAAAGAACTGTTGTGGGTTGAGCATGTTCATCGTTGTGGTGTGGTGGTGAAGACACAGGACTATAGACCTGGAAGGTCTGAGTTCGCCGGAGTACCAGCAAGTACATAGTACAGTTTTTTGTTCCCGGGCCTAATATGTTGAAACACAGAAACCGATAGGATGATAAAAAACATTCAAGTGGTGCTATGTTTAAAAAAAGTCACATTTTTTTCTTCAGATTTTGAAAGTGTGTTTGCTGAACACCTGACTGGCAACACTTTTGAGCTTTAAGTTTGATTTTTATCCGAAGGCCGTTTACTTTGAATGTAAGTTTTGAATTTCTCGGTCCGTCATTACTCACGTTCAAAAGTGACCGACTGGACCTCAGAGGGTTGCATCTAGGGAATTGCATCTAGAGATTAATTCTTGGGGCCCTGAAAAAATTATAAAGGGCGCTTTTTAGAAACTACAGAGGAGGGCTGTCGGGCTCAAAAATGGCTTTGTAGTCACGTTTTCGTGATAAAAACATTCATAGAATCATCCGGTTTCAATTTGCAAAAAAGCGTCCACTTTTTCTTCACAAAACTAACTTAATTATCTCCGAAAAATGCATGGTTACTGTTACGACCTACGCAGGACACCGAGCAGAGTGCAAAGACTTCTAGACAGAACCAAAAACAACTTTAACGGCGTTCGGTCCTTCAAAACTACATGAGACTTCGCACGTTTCCCGGGTCACGTGACGATTATCATAACATCTTCCCCTTTGTAAAAAGAAAAGAAAACACTCCGGACAGTTCTTTTGGCATGAAAAAAACGATCAAAATGTTCAACAGTGTTCAACACCACGAGAAGGCGGTTTAAAACCGCCACCACTCCTGTGTAGGTTCCACTGGGTCAGCTGCAGGCTTCGTTAACAGTAGGGAATCTGTTTGCGGCACTGACTGGTGTGTTTCAGCTGCTGCTTTCGCTACTGGAAATGATTCTGACTGCGGCACTGATCAGGTGTCTGCGGTTTCGTCGGTAGGTTCACCCATCCGACTCGACAACGTAAGAACGTGGACCAATCATTTTCTTGCAAACAGCCTCTGACCAAGTAGATGCATTTGGCTTCTGTCCAGGTTGCAATTCAGGCAATGCAGTACCCTTCAGGTTGTAGTAGAAAGCCTGCATTTGTTTAGAGCCAATCAACTTTTGTTGCACATTCTGTAGGTGTAGGTATCGGGCTCTAGTTGTTTACCTGTCAAAGGTAACAGATTTCATGTCCTCCCGCTGAACAGGCTTTGTACAGGAGATGAACCAACTTCCGTGGAGGTATAACGATAATCCAATAGTGCGAGATATGGGTGAAAATGTCCGTGCACTGCTTTCTTCATGCTACCTTCACAGATTTTAACTGCATTCTCAACCTTTCCGTTACTTTGTGCCGGAATGAAGCGGAGAGGAGGTGATGTGTTCAAAATGCCAGCCACTTGCCAACCTTCCAAATTCTGCAGAAGCATACTGCGAATCGTTGTCAGAAATGATTATTTCCGGAATTCCATGGCGGCGAAACTGCATTTTCAACTTCTCAATAACAGATGCTGAATCTGTCTTGTCCAACTTATCCACCTCAAAGAAAAGAAGAGTAATAATCAACCGTAATCAGATATTGACGCCCTCATAAAACAGCAACAAGTCTGTGCCAACTTTTTGCCAAGGTCTGGATGGATCTGGCTTAAACGTGTTGCACATTTCAATCATTTCTTTCCTGATATTGGAAGGCACAATGAGGTGCTCGCCATTGAACAGGAGACCATCTTCTATATTGGGCTGTGATTTCATCTCTAAACTGAAAATACGGTTCCACCTCTGCTGAAACCTCATCCAGACTATCAAGCCAACATTCAAGAACAACTGTCATGAGCATCTGAATGTTGCCATCCAAAACAGTACCTTCTTTGAATGCACTTAATCATGCTTTTGAAATGGGAAGATCCACCACAAGGGCTAGCTATCGTCTCAAGCTCAAGGCAGTACTCGGTTTGTGTGGGAAGTTCGTCTAAGCAGGCTCGGGACAGGAGATCAGATAAAAACATCAAAATTCCTTTCAGATACTTAACATCGAGGTTGTATCGCTGCTAAAGCAGTAGCATTCTCTGTAGAGGCTTATTAAATAATAATAATAATAATAATAATAATAATAGCTTTATTTGACCATCTTAAAAGAAATGTACAATGGAATTGCAATTTACTAAAATGGTAATAACAAAATTATCATCTAAAACTATCTCAAATGGGTGCTTAGTTATGTTGTAGTGCTCCGGGTAAAAAGCTGTTCTTGAATCTATTTGTCCCAGAAATGGGGACCAATTTCTGACAATTTGTTCTTAAGTAACAATAGCTTTTGTTGTGTAGGCGGTGGCTGTTGTCATTAGATATATATATAGTTACTTTAGCTTTATTTAGCCAGGGTAGCCCATTCAGCTACGAGGCTGGTATTCATAGGGGCCCTGGGAAATAAAGGGATTTACAATTTTACACCCTAAAAACTCCTAAGCTCCTAAGTACAATTTAATTAATAAAATTCAAAAATAAAAACTAAGATCTATAAAGTTGTATAGTGATCAAAGTCCATAAATTTATAGGAAATAAAAATTACGAATAATAATGCTTAATTAGCAAATTTTTAAAATTACTAAAAGACAAGGC
>NC_090896.1:36473285-36498285 GCF_036669925.1 Montipora capricornis
TTACAATCGATGGCCATGACGACCAGCAAATTGATGATGATCAGGAGGAACCATCCCAGGCTTCCAGGCAGGTAGAAGTTGTAACATCAAAAGATGCCATTGGAATGGAAAAATGCATTGTGTTTACAGAGCACATTATGTCATTGCTCCTGTAGCTTCATGGAAAGAGGTGTGGTAGATCAGGATGTGAAAGGAATTATGTTTATAAAAAACATATGTTGGTACTTGCTTGGTTGTTTCCTGGCAATGTAGTGCTGGCCATTTAGGCGGAAGATGGGCTTCCCAACCTACCTGTGACAATGTGAGAGCTGGAAACCTCTTGTTGGCATCATCCATCCTTCTTTCAGGAAATTCTTTTACCAAAGTTGGTCTACTTTTTAGCTTTCTCAATCTGCAGTATTTTTCTTCCTCCTTATTTTATCAGTAACAAAAGTTGTTTGTTGCCCCAGCTGTGGATGATTACTGGAAAGCAATGCAAAAGGAGTTTTGGCAGGAAAGGGCTGGGAAGGAAGTAATATTGAGTGGAGATGGCCGAAATGACTCACCAGGCTATTCTGCTCAGCACTGCACCTACACCCTAGCAGACATGGAAACGAAAACTATTTTGCACTTGGAAATTGTTGATGTGAGAGAGGTAGAGGGTAGAAAAAGTGCAAACATGGAGAGAATTGGTTTTGAGAGGGGGATGGATACTCTGATGGCAACTGATATGGTGATCAAAGAAGTTGTCACAGATGGGCATGCAGAAATTGGTGCACTTTTCAGTAAGTGCCATGTTGCTTGAAGCGTGTGTTTTTTTTGGTTTCTATATTTATATGTGTTAGGAAAATGTTACTTTGAAGTCCTTAATGTGTTGTGTGAGTGGTGTGGTAGAGTGGAGTGGGCAGTGCTTTGAATTGTGGAATTGATGTTGCAAAGCCTGGTATAAAAAATGTAATATGATCATTTCTGTCATTATTGTGTGTGTTGCTCATTTGCAACTTTTCTTTGGGAACATAATTACCAGGTTGATGAACCGCTTGTCTTTTTTCCTCAGAGAACTCAGATAAGCTGAAAGACATTGTCCATCAACGTGATGTGTGGCATGGTGGTAAAGGAATATGCAAGAAATTAAACTCCGTGAGTACAAGGATCAGCAAACATTTATTGTTAATTTCCAGTAGGTTTTATTGTCCTTGCAGTACATTATACAATAACCATTGTTGTACAATTTTCAATTTATTTTGATTCAAAGTTGGCAAAGCTTACGCTAATACATTGTAGCCTGTACAGTACAGAGTTATGCTAGTAAATTTTAGTTTCCCTCTTTGGAGTATCTCTAATTTTAGATCTTGATACCTGTAATTTGACAGGCTTCACAGTCAAAAGGAAATGATGAGTTGGGGTTGTGGATCAGTGCAGTTAGAAACCACTTTTGGTACTGTTTCAGATGCTGCAATGGCAATGTTGATAACATGAAGGTAACACTCTGTCAGTACTAGCAGCAATTCATCATTTACTTGTGGAAATCTAATTGGGCCACAAGGGGTTTAAATTCCCTTACGACAGCTGTACAGGTTTGTGGCACTCAAGAGGGTTGTGCTTTTGGGACTGATGATCTAGAACATTTTCCATAGCAGCGTGTAATATTGCTAAAGCATGAAAGCTTTGCATTTGCTTGTGATCAGCTGAAGGTGAAAAAAAAAACTATTTTCTGCAGAAGCTGAACTATTGTATTTCAAATGTACAATGTGTAGAGAACAGAAATCTTAAAACATTTTAAGTGTTGTAGTGGAATTTGCAAAATTCCACTACAAGGAACAAGGTTTTCAAAAACTAAAGTTGCCTATATTTACAAATGCAGAATCATTTCAATAGACCACTTTCGATATATCAAAATTTAGCATGGCAGCGATGCTTAGCGGACACAAACAAAGGAAATTGAATGACCATGTCTATTCATTTCTTTTGTTTGTGTCCTCTAGGCCTCACTATCAAGCTGAATTTTAATATATCGAAAGTGGCCTATTACCAACCCTTTCTAAAATGGGGTTGACATTTGGAGGCCTGGGTGCACACATCCATCCAAAACTTAATACACCCATGCACTTATTGTGAACTTGGCACATGTTCAAAAGGTTGTCATTCTGCAACAGACACATGCTTGTAGTTAGCTTATGCATAGCTTTACTTACAGTACTTGCTGTAGTATGCTATTGTGTAGTGTTGTACAAGTACATGTACTGTGCTGTTGGTGATTGTGTCATTTTCTCAAAGGAAATGTGGATTAGCATTCTGCGCCATGTTGTGGATGAGCATGAGTGGCTATTGGCAGAAAGTGGAGAAGGAAAGTGTGCCCATGAACCTCTAAGTGCAGATGACAGGAACAAGCCTTGGTTGAAGAAGAATACTCCAGCCCACAATGCATTGAGGGAGGTTGTGATGGATAAGAACATACTGAGGACACTTTCGTATTATGTAAACTTCAGGTATTTTCTTCACATATGAACAATCAACAACATGTAAGTGATATGGCCTTTGCGTGCTAGATTTTTCAAGTTGAAAACCAAAAATCAATTACAGGTGTTTGTGTACATCAGAGTAAAAACAGCAAAATACAAACAATGAGTCAGAAAGAAAAACAGAGTGGGCCTTAACACTGAAACATTTTATTATACAATGTAACAGAGGTACATGTATTATCCAACCTAAATATTTGACAAGTTACAAATGTTAGGTTGGTAAATGTAGGTACACTGTACACACTCGTATGAAAAGTTTATGTCCATAAATATTATCTGTAAAATTGTCAAATTGGAGACTTCTTATTCCTTTACACTATTTTCTTTTTAGACACACTGGGTTTTTAGAGTCGTTCCACAACCACTCGCTTATGTATGCATCAAAGAGAGAGACACTCTTACTCGTAAGTACTGATTCAAGTACATCTTATTACATCATAATGTTGGGGGTTGTAATGTACAGAGTCATGCCATAACTTGCAATTTATATTGCCAGATATGTGGGCTACAAACTGAGGAACCAGCTCGCTGCCATTGACTTTAACAAGCACAGAAATCGTGAAATTGCCACAACAGCAGATGGCCAGTCAAGGTATCAAAAATTGCATATATAATACCTTCTAAATGTGACTTGTTTGTTTATTTCTCCCCACATACAGTGTTGATGTAACATTTTCATGAAATCCTGCTTTTCCTTCAGGGGTTTCAATAAAAGCTGGTTACCGGTGGGCTATCACCGCCTGTAGGACCTCTTACTGCAGTCTGTTTGGATTTCAATAATGAAAATAAAAATGATATTAAAAAAAGCAAATTCAACAACAAGGATGACTAGTGAAATTTTAAAATGCTAGAAAGACAGCACGCTTTCTGATGGCCAGAATGCTGGAAATCGTATTTCCGAAGTTCTAGATTTCAATTTTTTCTGGGGGAGGGGGAAGGGGGGGGGGGCATGCCCCCAGACTCCCCTAGAGGAAAGGGGCCTTAATTGTGGCCCATATTACACCTTCAGTGGCCGCTCACAACTAAAGTTATTGAAACCCCTGCCTTATGGGTGTATCAAACAGCTACAGAGGTCTACAATGTGTATAATATACATGTAAAATGGGGGTGTAAAAGGGTGTATGAAAATGCAATGAAACCCCTGACAGCAGCTGGTACAGTAAAAACTGAAACATGTACTTAAAGTATTGAATTTTTTATCTTCACTTGTATTAAATGCTTTGAACAGATACAGGGCACAGTACAGCAAATGCACAAAGCAGTGGAGCCTATAGTCCAGCTGTTATCGTCCAAAAATATGCTGAATTGTTCACTTTGATGATAAAAGAATGAAACTTTGCCAGATTATTACTATCCCTAAGACCAACATTTTTTGATATGGAGCCAGCGAAAATTCGTTAATGGGGCTGAGTACTGCGCAGGTGTTAAAATTACCAACATGGAAACGAGGCTGGAAGTGAAACCCTTCGAAATTGCCATTTTTAAGGTCACTTGATACAACTTAACTTTTTATACTGACGAGGGGGTCATAACAGATGTTGTAAAACTTAAAATGGTGTCACGTGACCTACTTACTGGAAACTTACATGGGACTGAGTAGGATGCCTGTGGATACAGTTTGTATATACAAGCCAGCTTGGGTTTCCATGTGATTTTTGAGTTAGTATTGTAGATTAGTCATTACTCTGGTTGCTTTCAGTAAAGAAGCAGCCAAGGTAAAAACAAAACGCTCTGCGGGGCAATAATATGTTCGTAAAAACAAATTACTTGAAAAGGAGGCGGGATCAAAGCATGCAAAACATACTGTGTTTTGCTAGGAAGTTTAAACAAGGACAAGTTATAATGTGATGTAAAAAGATAACTGAAAAAATGAACATTATGTGCTTTTTGTTAAAAAAAAAAACTTCTCAATGGATTGCTTTAAACTCACATTACTGGGGACTAGAACCTATGCTTCTCACGGTTTTCAAGATGGTAGCCTCCATGTGAACTTACAGTCATTGCAGGTAAGGATTTTTCCTTTTTTTAATTTTATAGAACAAACTTTTATTTTTGTTTGATACAAGGTGTTATCTTATAGATGATGAAGAAACTCCAGGTAGACATTTTGAACCAATACGTTTCCGTTCAATGATTATCGATCATGAAAGAGCTGTGATATCGAAACAGTCGAAACTTCAAATATGAAGATAAAACTGGGCAAGTCATTATTGTTAACTAAAATAATGCGGCGAATCTTATTTCAGCTATTTATTAAATCATGGATTGTCATCAATGCATTATTTGCCAAAAGAGTACAAAAGAAGATCTGCAATGTCCTGCCAACTCGAAGAGAAAAGATGCTGGTGCCGGCTACACTTCGTTTGTCAATAATCTTAAGGAATTTCAAAACCTCGGTATAGAGCCTGCAGCATTAGATGTCAAATTGCTAGACGCGGGAAATGGAATCGAACAGACGTTTCTAGATAAAAAGGCGTCATGGCACAAGTCATGTAGGGATCTTTTCAGTAATACAAAGTTAGAGCGTGCCAAAAAAAGAAAACTGGCTGAGATATCAAAAGTAGAAAAGAATGGTAAAGATGAAATGGG
Source organism: Montipora capricornis (assembly GCF_036669925.1). Classification (NCBI taxonomy): domain Eukaryota; kingdom Metazoa; phylum Cnidaria; class Anthozoa; order Scleractinia; family Acroporidae; genus Montipora; species Montipora capricornis. The sequence goes on from NC_090896.1 coordinate 36,478,376, forward strand.
AATCGGAGAATGCATTTCCAGTCCTGTGACGATCTAGTGTTCCAAGATTTCATGGAGAGAGCCACTGTTTTTTTTGCGATACAGTTGATAGTCAGCTAAATCTTCATGCTGCTTCCACCCTTGAAGTAGATCAAAAAGTCAGGGAATGTGCCTTTCTGTTGAATGATAGCAAGCTTATAGCTAAGCTATCTGCTGGAGATTTGATAGCAATTGAGGCAAGGTACCATGGAAAGTGCTTAGTTGGCCTGTATAATCGAGCAAGACAGTCGAATTCACCAACTACAAAGCATACTGTGAAATCACAAGTCGAATTAGATGAACTTGCCTTTGCAGAACTCGTCGCCTATGTCGACGAAAGTCTTGAAATTGAAAATATTGCGGTGCTAAAGCTATCAGATCTAGTGAGATTTTTTTCCTCCAAATTGCAAGAACTTGGAATTGAGCCAGGGAAAATTAATGCTTCTAGATTGAATGATAGAGTACTGGCAGCTTTTCCTGACCTTACAGCTCATACGCAAGGTAGAGATGGGTTGTTGTCTTTAAAGCATGAAATCGGTGTTGGGTTAAAGGATGAAAATTACAAAGATTAAGAGGCTCAGCACCTTGAAAAAGCAGCAAATATTGTAAGAAGAGATATTCTACAGATAAAGAACTCATTTAATGGCACATTTGAGCCAGAATGCCAGAGAAATGCTATTCCAGCATCCCTGAAAACGTTGATAAGCATGATTATCAAAGGCCCGACAACCAAGATAGACCCCGCCGACAGTCAAGCGTGTCGGACAGTTAGCCAGCTAGTGGTATTCAACAGTGTATCGCGAGTTCGTGATCGTCCTGATTCTACAGGTAGCACACATCACATCAGAGCAAGAGAATGCCCGCTACCCATCTATGCAGCATTGAAAATTCATGGAACCACGAGGGACAAGTCTCTTATAGAAACATTTTACAAGCTGGGAATATGCATCTCGTATGACAGGCTGCTTTCTATATCTACTGAAATCACTAACAGCGTTATAGGACGGTACGAGAGGGAAGGAGTCGTATGCCCGTCTAAACTCAAAGAGGGACTATTCACTACCGCAGCGGTTGACAATATAGACCACAACCCTAGTTCAATCAGCGCCCATGATTCATTCCACGGTACTGCAATTTCGCTAGTACAGCACCCGACTTCTGAGGAGAGGGGAAACGATAGAGCCACTGATGTCTTTGACCCAACAAAAAGTTCCACCTCTAAGAAGATAGCCCAATTGCCATCAAGTTACAGTGAAGTACCACCCGTGGCCCAACCCTCAGGGCAGCCCCCTGGCCCAAAGACCCACTGGGCGCTTATATCTCAACATCAAGCTTCATCCAACAGCGAATCTGATCGTGAAATAGACTGGCTAGATAATGCTAAGGAAGTTGACGCTGCCAGTGCTCTGAGAACTGGTGTCAGTTCAGGAAACACTTTCCACACTCCCCACGCTGTCTTTTTCCCTCGTCCACCGAAAAATGACACTGTATCGCATCCTGTTATGGCGTGGAACATTGGCAATGCTGATGATTTATCCTGACCTAACGACCTCGCAATGGTATGCGCAGGGAGGTTGTGTAGATGCTTCCCAGAATCGTAAGCAACCCACAGTTCATCAACTAGAACAGTGTTAACCACTGAAATGGCCAAGACAACCACGTCTGTATCATTGCTTCTGATCTTTATTCGCTTATGACCTGACAAGCTGGCATCTAATACATGAACCATAATGCCAGTGTCTGCCTCTTCATGGATGCAAGGTTGTAGTACAGGCAGTTCCATTCTGTTGGTTGTTGACAAGACACCGTCACCATGCGTGGTATAGATTTCTTTTCCATCGGGGATTGTCAAGGTAACCACCTAGAAACAACAATAGTTGCCAATAAATTCCTATCTATCCAGATGATTGTTATATTCACTGTTACTATCACCGAGACTGTAATTATATTGAAGCTTTTATTGAAGAGATTTTATTGTACATCATGTAGTCATTGTTCTTACCTTGTTTGCATCCTTGTTTTGGTCTACTCTCAGGAACCCTTTCCAATCAGACGGAATTCGAGTTGACGGAAACACTTTTCGTCGCTGACCAGAGCCTCTCTTTTCCCGCGCAGATCGCTTCAAGGAGTCCGAAACATACACGTCCCACACAAGATCAACTCTGATTACAGATTCTAGCTGTTTCATGACATAAGGTGCAAATACAGCATCAAAGTACTCTTCGAAGGTAAGCGCTGTTTTTGGTGGCAACATCTGAACGATAACAGCGCCATCTAAAATGCATCCACCTTTGGACTCTCTGTGTTTGTAGTCGAGGGATTGGGCAAGCACTTTGCCAGATCTGCTCTTTGTCCTCCTCTGAGACTGCCCATTTGGGATAGGGATGGAGGCCATGGCTGGTTCTCATACTTGAAGAACTCTTCCAGATTGCCATCTCGACTTTGACATGTTATGTACAACCTCCTCCTTCAAAATTTCTACTTTGGCCTTGTCTTTTGAAAGGATCTTCTTTCCTTGAGTGCTGAATGTAGGTAGGTTATTTTTCTTCAGAGGATCTATAATAAGTTTGCTTCTGTCAACGAATCGTTCTTTGACAAAGGTGTTGAACTGTTCCTCTCCAATCTTTGACACAGTCTGAACAGAGCTAACAACAGCTGCATCCATGACATCCTTCGTGTGGATTGCAATTAACTCAAGACCTTCATCTGTGAACGGGTTGCCCATTTCTTCATAAGACGAAATAAGACTTTTTACATCTTTAGCAAATGCACTCTGGAAGCCATGTTTCTGTTCGTGGTGGTGATGATCTTCAGCGGAAGATATGTTGCCTTCAAACTCTTCTACCATTCGTGCTAATTCAGGGCCTGCGACCATCCATCTCCTCAAAGCTGCGGGGTTTTCTGTGAGTCCCACGGCACCTCCTTCTCCTTTGACCCCAGCATTAACCTGTTCATGAGCATGATCCAGCGCTATAGATGAAGCACCTCTTTGTCTTGTGAACTACGAAAGAGCCTTTGCAGAATTGTGCGTGAACATGTGGATGTTTGCCTGGAAGTTCGCACATGTCTCGGTAATGTACAGAGAGCCATCTGGCGTAGTTGGGATGATCCAGTGCAAAGAACCATGGTAAAATCTGTTTAATGGCATTGACATACATGGAAAAGTTGGCTTCTCTGAAAGCTCTCACAAGCTTAAGACAACAGAGCTGCAAATCTAGTACACCAGCCCAGTACAAAAACTGTGGGGACTTTCTTTGTGAATCTTCCTTCCATTCTTGAAATGACTTTACTTGCTGATTGTCATCAACTTTGGCGAGATATTCCTCATATCCCTTACTCATCAGTAGGTTAAGACTGGCTGCGGTCACTTGATGTGCCCGCCGTGTTCGAGTTAGATGACTTGCTGCGAGGAATGAATCAGCCACGCCTTGTGTCGCCACTCCTGCATTGCAAAGAGCCTCTGCCCAGCCGCTACAGTTCAACCACTTGCCCAGCATTTTGAAGGCTGCCATTTCTATATGGAGTCCACCAAGCATGATGACGTATTGATCTTCATTGTAAATCTCACCCAGTTGCCACTGAATTTGCTTCACCAAAACAAACAGTGGTTGGTCTACAGCAATTACTGGAATTTGGGAGGGGTTGATATGCTGCACAGCAGACTTGATCACTTTCATGGAATGAGCTATCATGGCCAATGAATGAGCATTTTCAAAAAACATCGGTAGGAGAGAAATGATGGCAGGCTCATGACTTGGCAGAGAGGATTTTGAGGCACAATATGCTGCCCACGATATAAAATCGCTTTTGTTAAGTTCTCCCTTTGAGAGAACCGAAGATATCAGTGAGGAGCACATGGCAGTAATTGAGAGATTTGCGATCCTTCTTTATGACAGAACAAGCAGCCTCAGAAACATCAACGAAGCAAGGCAAGAGCTGTTTTCAAAAAAGTCAAGAAGCCTCGACAACATTCCTCACACTAGAGCGGCACTTGTTAACCATGCCAAGAGAGCAGTGTTTCAAGGTGGTTTTGTCTGGCAGCAAACCCTTCTTAAGGAGCCAGTAATACCATGCCCTTCTCAGTGGGGTTGGCAGCGTGAAGACAGTGTCTGGGTGCCTCACTGGACAACCCTCCAACAAGCGAAAGATTCATGTTATGAACTCATCCACTGCGGGTGTAAGACGGTGTGTAGAGGACGTTGTAAGTGTGTTAAGGCAAATTTGGCATGTACAGGTCTGTGCAACTGTGGGGGCAACTGCAACTAGGATTGCTCTTTAGAAACCAAGAATACTTAACAGAGAAAACAGGTCAGTAACCAATAAATTGTTGTCAAAAAGGGTTCATACTGGAGTGCTTACTCAATCAGGATAACCTTTCTAAATACCAAACCGAGCAAAGAAAATGCAAAGATTAAACGGTTTTCAAAGCGGTCTTTATTAGTCTATATATCCCATTTCCTAATGAAAGCAGAGCATTAGGTTTTTCAATGGAATATTCTACTTGTCAAATAAATATTCAGTTCAACTGGGCCAGGGAATTGGTCTCTTCTACTGTTGTTTGTCTTGTCTCGTTGCAGGCTCGGTTCCATGCAGCATTGCTTAAAAAAAATATACATTAACCAAAGTAGGATTGGTAGTTTTTGTACTTTTTAGTACTCCGAAAACAAGCAAAAAACAAAAAGTAACAAATAAGCGATCAGTTTCTACGCAAAAACACAATACATTTAACTAGAAGCTGTAGCCACAGGTATCCCACTTATTATCATAGCAGTTTCCAGCAAGTAAGTCACGTGACACCATTTTAAGTGTTAGAACAAAGATGATGAACCCTTCATCAACATAAGAAGATAAAATGTGCAAAGTTACCTTAAAAATGGCATTTTTGGAGGGTTTAATTTTCAGCCTCGTTTCCATGTTGACGATTTTTAAGGCATGCGCAGTACTCATCACTATTAGCGAATTTCAGCTGGCTCCACATCACAAAATGATGGTCTTAGGGATGATAGTAAACTGGCAAAGGTTCATTCTTTTATCATCAAAGTGAACAATTTTGGACGATAACAGCTGGACTATAAGACCTACATTGTATGCTTACATCCCTGAGTTGATGGAGCTCATCTATGCGAAAGTACGCAGTGTTGAAGGACCAGTTGACCAGCCACTTGGATTAGCTCCTGAACACCCCAGAAACATTGTCCAGAATCGATTTGTTACTCCACGTCCAAACATGGAGGAACTCCTCACAACTCACAAGTCTCGCTTTCAGTAGTGCATAGAGGTTGTTCAAGTGGGAAGGAGAGCTTTAACCGTACAATCAAGAATATTTTTCTTGAAAGAAATTTTGCCCCTTTTGTATTTAACCGTTCAATATTAGATCAAGTTACTTAATGTTTGTAATCAAGCATCAGATCAAATCAGAAAAATTTTCCATCATGGGAGGAAGAGTAAACAAACCCTCACAGGCTTTTACAAGGTAGTCTTCCTTTTTTAATCCTGCCATATCTACTTACAGCTTGATGGTATCAGCAATTGGCATAAAAGCATACAAATGAAATCAGTTTAAATCAAGCTTACAATGAAAGTCATGTGAGAATGAATATAAAAAAATCACATATTTGAACTGCAGATCAAAGAATGAATATGTGAATGATCATTGCAGATATGAAGACTACAGCAGCAGTAGTGCAAATAAAGCCTGAAAACAAATTCAGGCTTGTACGGGATTCAAACCTCTGCGATACTGGAGCAGTGCTCTACCAACTGAGCTAACAAGCCAACTGGGAGCTGGCCGTTTTGTTGGTTCGTAATATACCCATAAGTGATGAATAAGTGAGAAAGCCTTTCACTTCCTCTTAAGTAGTGTTCATAACTGTGATGATCATTCAGTTCAATTAATTTGTCATTTTCATATATTTACTCTCACATATTCATCACTAAAGGTATATTACAATAAAATATAATGGAAGTGCATTACCGTAGACATTGTGTGACAATAAGGTTTAGGAATGATTTGAGTCTGAGTTATGAAAACAAGCAAAAATGGTACATTTGTATTACAAACGAGCAGGCCGGAAACCACCTGTGTAAATTCCATTTGGAGATGGATATCGGGAGCGAATAGCAAGTACGCAGCAACTGGGAATAACTCTGCGGTTTCCTTGTCCTAGTCTCCCATATTGTCATAAAACATACTGCCTGTATGCAGTATGCCGGAAATTCTCATTGTTTCTAGGATGTTCAAGAACAAGGACATCCTCTCTGTAGCGCATGGCTATATCAAGCACATTGGCATCCAATACCAACTGTGTGAACAGGGGGTTTGTAGTTATGCAAGGTCTTTCAGTTCTTGTGCAGCATTTATTTTCATCTTGTGTAGGCATTGGTCTGCAATTTTGGCAGTTGCACCAATCTGGGACCTCATTTGGTGGACCTGGATCTGATTCATGATCAGAGTCTCCAGGATCTGGATTGTCAGGTTCAGGGACTGGTAAAGGTTCTCTTACAGGATCTCTTATAGGAGCCCCAACTTGTAACTCACCATTAGCAATATCTGCATATACTGCAGGTTGACGTCTCAAAAGTTCAACTGCCAGTGCTCGAAGCTGGACTTCACTGAGTCTGTCAACCAGATCCTGAAAATTGAAGAAGTGGAAAAATAGAATTGATATGAAAATTTGAATTTATAAAAAAATACGAAAAACAGCGCCGAATCCTAAACTCGTGTACCTCCCGCACATGAGTAACAACTGCCATTTTACTTGTTCTGGTGTTGTTCAAGATGATTACAGATACTGCCTCTAAAAATGTTCAGTAATTACATGAACCAAATGTAAAATATTTTGTACATTTTGTGAAAATCATTTCATGACATTTGGGGTACATACAGACACATACATGCAGACATCCTTTATTTTTTGACGCAGGTTAATAAAATCAGTAACACGCCGGGCTGGTGCGTGCTATGAAGCGGAACAATCCTTGTCCACAAATATGGCGTCCTTGACCGTGCGTTTTTTAGGGAAGATTGGAACTGAGTTAACGCCTCTCAAAGAATGTCTCCGAGCGGTCCTGGGATTAGCCTAAAGGCGCCAAATCTGAAATGAACTGATAGTGCACGGTTTTCCCGTCATTTTGGTACCAAACATGCCATACTTTCTTTGATATTCGCTTAGGAAGAGACAGCCGAAGAAATAGTAAAAGAGAAGGTAAGTTTTTTCTGTTGTTGGTATCGTATTTTTGGCCCGGATAGTTTTTTAAGGATTTCTACCTATGCGAGAAATTTTGCTACGAAGAGAAATTTCAAGGCCTTGACAAAAACTCTATGATTTTTGTTTTCGTAATATGGCTTTCTTTTCTTAGTTTTTTACGATTTATTTCCTAGGATGCCACGCGGAAAGAACAAGCGCTTTGACGTGGCTCAATTCATCAAAGCCCGGAAAGTTGCAAGAGAGAAAGCTGTGACTGAGAATCGCAAGCTATTGACAGAGTACAAAAAAGTCCAACGAGCCCAGGAAAAGGTGAAATGATATTTAATTTGTCCTTTTTAAGTAATTCAGTATTGGTGCTTTGTAAAAGTTTCATATTTCGAATATTTGAGAATTTTGTAAGACAGCTTTATAGGCAAGTGGTGGGAGTGCATGTACAGGGAGACTTGTAATTCAATTTTGACAGGGTGAAAAATTAATAATAATAATAATAATAATTATTATTATTATTATTATTATCATTATTATTATTCTCGTAATTGTTTGTGCATCTGTGCTGTACCTCCCTACAGAAACATTTGTAAACACTCCCCTGCCAGCTTTTTGTGTCTGAACTCTAAATATTATCAACAATAATGATAATCTTTAGTTTCTTTCATTTCGAAAATTACAGCTTAGTAATTGCTAATCTAGGTGGGCCATTCATCACTTATATTCTAGATTAATTAACTAACAATAATAACAATAAATTTAAGATTTAAGATATGAATGACAGTTAAAATTAAATAAAATGACAGTAAAAATTAACCAATCAGTGTTTAACAAATCACTTGTTGTATAATTAATGCTTTCAGTTGGCCACAGTCAGGGAACGATGCAAGGACATAACACATGAACTGGAAAATATTCCTGTTGAGTATACTGTTGATTCTTCATTGTGGTTGCCTTGCTAGCTAGTGTGGAGCAAAAAACTGCTGGACACACTGACTTCAGACTACGTCTGTAGGTTTGCATTATTCAGTGGTTCTATGGATAATAACATAAAGAGAAAAAAAAAATATTTTTGTAAGTTTAATTTTGGTGAACTAGCCTCTGAACACAGAGCCAGTGCCAGAATGACAGCCAGTGCCAGACATTTAAAATCCAGTGCGAGGCAAGAAACCTGAGCGTGTGCCTGTGTTCATCTGGTTGGTCAAAGACTGTCATAAATGACAGTGTCTCTAAATTCTAAACATCCGAATATCAAATGTAAGATGTGGCTAAATAGAATTGAAGTGTTCAAATCTGTTTTGTTTATAATTTTAGTATCGTCCAACCATTTAAATGAATGTGTTACTACCCAGTGTCTAGTTTAGCAATATTGTAAAATCCCACGTTTAAGCCCCCATGGATATAAGCCCCCACCAGTTAAAAGCCCACCCAAAGTGCCTTATGAAGTGATATGAGCCCAGGGCTTTATCTTGGGATTTGATGTTATTTTTTGTCACAGGGACAAGTATCTCAGGCACGAACAAGAAGCCCTACTGTACTTGTAAATGGGGAATCAACACTGGGACCAAGAACTGCAAGGAAGAGAAGGCATGAGACCACTGAAGCTGCTGCCAAAATTCATGGAAGCACAAATGAACATTCTTCAGCCACTTTCGATGGCTTGTTTGACACGTTGCACAAAAGATGCAAATTAGATACTTTAACTAAATACGTGTGTGAGAATAAGCAGCTGACTAACAAAGTAGTTTGTAAAGAGTATAAGTCGAGTGTATCAGAATTTGAAAAGTCACATGACAACATTGTGAGAAGTATTGCAACATATTATGCAAGTGGTGTAATGGGGAAACGAAAGTACAAAAGTGTTAGACTGGTACTTTCAATGAAATCAAATGAAAATAAACCAGGGAAAAGAACAAGCATTTCAGTTATGAAAGGCTGTAAGGTTCCAAAGCTGCTCACTTACAGTAACCTTGTAGAACAACTAAAAAAGATTGATATTGGGACTGTTCATGAAATTGACCCAGACTACCTAGAGGGCTTAGAAATTGAAAATTCAGTGAATGGTGCATACAGAGATTTAAGACAATACCTTCCAATGCTTGCTAAATTTTATCTTTCTGAAAGTAGGAAAGAAAGCTTGAAAGGCTTTGCAGGATCAACAGGCACTTTTCAAATTGCTCTTGGTGGTGACGGATGCCCATTTGGCAAAAATGAAAGCGCGTGTTCTTTCTTAGTCAGTCTCCTTAATGTTGGAAGAAGGGTGGCATCCAGTTATGATAACTTTCTAATTTTTGGTGCCAACTGTGATGAATGCTCTCCTGTTACAAAGAAATATGTGAGGTCATTATTACCTCAACTTGCAGAGTTAGAAAGAGCTGAATATGAATTGGAAGGCATTAAATATAGGTTTCAGCTGGAGGAGTTGCCAAATGACATGAAGATGCTGGCAATGTTAGCAGGTGAATTAACTATTAGTGCTAAATATTTCTCACCCTTTGCGAATGTAGGGATGTGAAGGGTACATTTGGAACTAAAAGTTCAAACAAGTGGAAGCCATGGAATTACCAGCAAAGAGTAAATGTTGTCAACAAGGTTAATGCATTCAAGAAAAGAGTAGCACTAGAAAAAATTTCTGAGAAAACAAAGAGATCTAAAATTACAGATTACATTGCCAAGCAAAATAGTAGACAGGAATTTTTGCCTCTCTTAGGTTCTTACATTAATAAGGCTCATGTAGAACCCCTTCATCTCAAGAACAATGCTTGGCAGTACTTCTTTAAAGCAGTTTTGACAGAAGCTATAAGAAAATCTAAGCTGCCAGCTGATTGTAAGAAGTTTTCTGAGGTCCCAACTGAGAGCCCTTTCGCACAGGTAATTACAGCTTTACAAACCGAGGTAAAGACCAGGCGCCTTGCAAACAAGACCAAACAGTGGTTCAATGAAACACAAGGGTCTGGAGCTGAATTGCATTATAGATTTACTGGAAAAGACTCCCTCTGTTTTTGTCATAACTTTATGAGGTTAATCAAGTGGCTAAGTTGTGAAAGTGACTCCAGGAAAGAAAGGCAAACAGTTCTTATTTTAACTTATTTAGGTGTGAGGCTGAGAGACTGTGTTTCTCTTTTTAATAGATTTGAGATAACATCAGCCCAGATTGGTCAGCTTTCTATTGCTTGTCACGAGTATTTTAAAGTAAATTCATTGTTGTTGCCAAGCTCTGTAAATCCTACTGTCTGGACATTGGGTCACATTGTCCCTGTTCATTGTCATCAAGTGCTTGAAAAGTATGGCCAGGGGCTGGGAATGGTAACGATGGAAGGGCGAGAAGCGAAGCATATCTTTGTGAAAAAATTAAGTGAAAATACAACATATCAAAACAGGTGGGTTGAAATATTTAGACATGAATATGTGATGCTGATTTGGCTGCCTCAGCATGGTTTTCAGCAGCCAGAAGCTGCAAGCAAAAATGTAGCCTACATCCCAGAAAGGGTATTCAGTGATCCATCTTATTGCTATTGTGGTCTGCTAAAGGCATCTCCTGAGGATGCTAAGTGCTTTTTTTGTGGACACCCAATCATGAAACTTATTGAGCAAAGTGTAAAAGACGGAAAGATCGCTCCACAGCTTTTGTAATTAATGTTAAATCTGTACACAGTCTAACTCAAAAACACTGCTGACTTAAGATTATATAAGCAGCAGCTAGGAATATTAAGATACTGTACTTATTAGCAGCTGCCAGGAAGATTAAGATACTGTACTTATTAGCAGGTCACAGGTCATTGTTTTCTTTATAGAGCAAGTATCCTAAACATTCCTAAAAGCTAACCATAGGCCTAAAAACTTTTCTTTAGGCTTAATTAGGCCTAAAATTAGCTTTTATGAATGTTTAGGATACTTTTCTTTAGGCTTAAATTGGCCTATTTAGGCCTAAAAAGGCCTAATTACACCTAATTAGGCTTAAGGTTAGCTTTTATGAATGTTTAGGACACTTTCTGTATAAGTTAAATAATGACCTGTGACCTGTACCTGCCGGCCTGAAAGATACTCCACTCAGTCTAGTTCTCACTACTTAAATGCTTACGAAAACGTGTAACCAAATTCATTACAGAATTTGTAGTGGGCTTTCACCACTGCTTGCTGAGTCCTCTTGATAAATGTGATCGTCAAGGGAGTTTCAGAACTTATGAAAACTTTTGAAGTTCCTTTTCTTGTTCCTTTACTGTTCTTGATTAGAAATTCTCGGACTGAGTCACTGCTTAGCTCTGATAACTTGGCAAAATCTCGAATCAGTCTGTTCTCCCGGTCATAACAGATTATATCTGCGTGCTTCTCTTCTTTGTGCGAAACACCATAAGCGGAACGGGCCTTTTTCACACTGTGTAGAATTAAAGAGAAAATTTCCGAAGACATGGCCCGTTTGAACTGTACGGTCCAACCACTGCGGGCCTTCATTCTTGGACTGAGGCGCCTATGAAGCATCTGTAACCAAATCTTTACTTCTCCTTCGAGGAGTGCTGATGCTGGAATTCGAGACATTTTTGCTCGTTTCAAAGAGTTTTGGCCCACACGGTGTTTTTCAATAATTGAAGCGAGAACTGCTTTCACTTCTTCTTCAAACAAAAAGAAATTGTCAACTTCACTATGTAGAGGACGCAGGGCCTTAGTAGCATTGAAAATAGCATTTTCAGCCGCCATTTTGAAAATTGCCTTGTAGTTTTATTTGTATTTCCGCTGTACAACTGTAAACTACAGCGGGCAGCAAAGTTCCGCTCTGGAGCGCACACCAGCCCGGCGTGAAGGGTCTCCACAGGCTAGAAATTCAGTTACTGTAATGAACGACTAAACTTTCATTGACAACTAAAAGGCATAGTGTGTGAAGCAATTTGTTGGCAACTAAACCCTAAATAATTTCTTTAAACAACTAACGAATTTCCCCATTCGAGAAGGACAACTGCTTACACTCGAACAGGACCCACTGAACCACAAAATAATTGGTGGTGTCTGCCTGCAGCCCCCTTGCTTAATGTCAAAAGATGGTGTCTGTATTGCATAGCCACCCCTATATACAGCCGTAAAAGGTTAAAGTGACATTCAAACCTCACTTTTCTTGTTTGTCTAATAATGACGAGTCTAGCTAGCTGAATATTCCTGTGTCATCTCAAATTTAAAAGCGAATAAAATGTTGTTGGTAATGCTCGAAGATAGGTGGTGTCTTTGCAGTTGTCAACAATCTAACAAAGTAGTGTTTAGTTCTCGACAACTTTGTTCTTACACGTTTTTTGTCAATGTTAGTGGTTGATCACTAAATCTAGTCAACAACTAAATTTCAGCAGTGGAGGCACCAAGACATGAGTCCTGATCAGGACATGCCTAACTAAATGCAACTACACAAATCCATTGAATACAATGTAAATAAAGACAATGGCTACGATTACTGATATCAATGATTAAACACAAGAACCTATTTTCTTTCCATGACAACTGTCCATTTGGTGAGATCAACTATGTGTTCAAGGTTTGTAAAAAATTCCACTTATTACATAACTATCAGTTAACTATTTTAGTCAGAGTGGTGACGTCAAAAGGTGAGCAATAAATCTCATTTACCTGCACTTGTTGATTGATTCTAGCCTGTCTTTCTCCTGCATCCTCTTCCACCACCAAGCGTCCTCTTCCACGACCTCTTGCAGCTCTAGCACCCCTTCCTCTTTCCGTGCCCTCTGCCCCTTCTCTCGCGCTGCTTGTTCCCCGTCCTGTCTCCACCGACTGATGCCTCTGTATTCCTCTTCCACGCCGGCCTCGTCTTCCTCCTGTGCCTCGTCCCCTGGTTGAGCGTGTTTCTCTCTGCACTGACTGATCTCTCTGTATTCCTCTTCCACCTCGGCCTCTTCTTCCCCCTCTGCCTCGTCCCCTGGTTGGGCGTGTTTCTATTTGACTGGTATCGAGCGCATTTTCGGGTGTCTGGAAAACCCGAATAGCGAATAGCGAACAGTCGCGAATACCGAACAGCGAATAGTCACGAATAGTACGAATAGTGCGAATAGTGGCGAATAGTCGCGAATAGTGACGAATAGTGACGAATAGTAACAAATAGTGGCAAATATGGGTGGAGGGGGGGGGATTGTGACAAAATGACGAAAATTTGGTACCCAGTACTTCCTGGTCAACCGCGCAGCAACGTTGGATGGGATTTTCCCGCTAAAAAAGCAGAGATGTGTCGGCGAAGGACAGCTTGAGCCCTGAGAAGAAAAGGTAATAAATGCACTGAAATCCTGTTGCTTATTTGTATAATTAATTAACGCAACGGTTATCAGAGTAGCTCGTTTGTCTCTTTAATCACAAACCACTTGCCTCACATTTTGATTTTATTCCTTTTTACAGAACGTGTCTCGCCGGATCGGACAGCACAGATGAGGATGATGAAATTTATGTTCGGGCGCCACTGTGCGAGGAGATGATCATGAGCTTGATGTATTAATGAAAGTGATTTATATTTTTGCATTTTGACGTTTGTTCTTCTTTAGAGTGTTTGTAAAAGCATGCACGAAACTCTCTTTCGACGACAGGTGAGCATATTATTTGCTTTGATTACGAGATTGTTCAGCATAAGGCGGTGACTATTGAAGACTATTCGTCACTATTCGCGACTATTCGTCACTATTCGCCACTATTCGCACTGTTCGTACTATTCGCTATTCGCGACTATTCGCTGTTCGCTATTCGCTATTCGCGACTATTCGCTATTCGCTATTCCGGTTTTCCAGACACCCCGCATTTTCCGTGTTGGTGGATTCACCTTCTGAAGACGTTTTCTACAAACACGCACACACACCAAAAAATTGCAGAAATCGTGTGTTATAAAATCATAGACCCGTTCAACTTCTATCAACACAGCGAAAATAAATCGAACTTACATCACCTACCGAAGAATCATCCTCCAACACACGGCGGGAGTTCATGCACAAGTTCCACGTGGCTCTTTGGTGGCAACGAGACATGCAGAACTGATGTGCACTTCGACATGGACAGGAATTTCTGCCACTTTCTCGCAAACAAACTCCACTACAAGTACATGTAAAGATGTCATCCCGACCTGGCTGATTAGCGGCAGCTTCAATATTACTTTGTTCGAGATCGTCGGGCGTGAAACTTACGCTCGCATTCATTATGGCGGCAACCCGAGCTCTGTAAATAGCCATGAAGTGTTCAACTTCGTGATCTTTTACATGACGTGAATTCTTTTCAAAACAAAAACTGTAAACAAACCGTCGAGTCTGCGCAGAACGGACTGGAAAGCATCTTTAAGACTAGACCCTCCGAAAGGGTACACTGGGTTGCTTGTGGTACGTGCACTTTTCCAAAGGATTTTCTTTCAAGGTCATTAAGAAGTCATACCAGAAGAGGCCCTTTGGCTCACAGGTCCTCACACGTTCGTACGACGAAACAGATCTGTCCTTGCGTAATATGTAGCTCTAACAGTGTACGATATTGTTTTGGTATTGTCTATCATTGTAGTGCCATGGTAGAAGTCTTGGGTAAATAGTCTGAGAAGACATGTGGTTACTAGCAAAGTACTGAACCCAGAAAGATTGAAGAAAATAAATGGGAAGTGAGAAACATTGGCTTCTGGGCTGACATGTTGATAAAATATACACCACAAGTTTAAGTGTTCCCTCTGAGCATCTGACAGCTTTGTAATAGTAAAATTCACTGAAGTTAAGTCCTTTCGGGCGGGGTTAGTGTTTGGATGGGAGACCAAAACAATAGACCCCTCTAAAACAGAAGCATCGGACCGAAAATACTATTAACGCTAACAAATGCGAACTCAGCAAGGTACAGATTTTGTTAGCTTGCTTTATGCAAAAACAAATATTGATGCAAAAGTAAATAACTATTGATACACAGTTTTTAGAAAGAGCAGAAGGAAGTCTCCAGGACGGTCGATCGAGAATAACATATTTACGACATGAAAACAACATTAATTTTGAACCGTGAATATAGAATATAAAAAGTTACGATCAGCGACAAACATTTTGGGAGATTTTTGCTACGTTCAAATAAATCGCCAAATCGAAAGTGACATGGCCGGAATTCAGCGGGCGCCGCGGCATGTTTACTCGCCAAACAGTGAAGTATCTGTGTCAAATGATGGCAAGATACCGGGTTTTTGTAACTTTCTTTTTCTGTCAAGTGCTATAAAGTTTGACAATGAAATGAGCGAAGTCAAAACAAAGATCACAATCACCCAACTCTTGTTTATGCAAAGTCAAAATTTACTCTCCAAGACACGTTCGACGTTATTTATCACCAGCTAATTTCATCATTTTGGAAATGGCAGCTACTTTATTATTCATCTGCGTCACAATTTTTCACTGATTTTGGGGCTCATTTTGTTGAAACTCAAGCACGCTTCCAACAGGCCTGTGAACCCTTCCTGCTTACAGAGCAATGCTAAAAAACTTCTCCCATATCACATTTCAACCTTAAGCTCGGAAATTCATACACAACATGATATTATAATTCACAAAGGCAGAAAATACCACAGAATCTTTTCCAGCGAAAAATTTATTGAAACAAACAACATATTTGCTCTTCTTATTTCACTGCGTGCGTGAAGACAATAAACTCAATCGTGTCAAATTACCATGTACTTCAGGTAAATACAACTCATTTTGATTTCGTCTCGACGGGCGATAGATTGTTGTCGAAGTCCAGTACTCGTCGATTTTGAGATTCCTGACTAGTTTATCCTACTGACTTTCCATTATTGAACTCCAAAAGGGTATATTTTGTTTAATGATCCACTAAAACGTCATTCGCGTTACATGACTTTCGACGCCATTGCAGGCTAAGTTAATGATTCCACTGTATCCAGCAGAGAAATCTACGCAGTTCCACTACCCTCTCGATCCTAAGAAAATACGCGCAGAAGGCTCTATGCACAAAGACACCACTTACCAGGGGAGTGACAGGCAAGACTTTTACAAACACGGAAAAAAAAAAACGAAAAAAAAGGAAAAAAAGAAAAAAAAAAGAAAACAAACAAACTAAACGCAGACCTCGACTGGGTTTGCCATAGGAAACCCAGTAATAATACAGCTTACCATATTTCTGTATGGAAAATTTCGTGCCATCTGGGGCACTCAACTCAGAGGAATTTGGTGTCAAATTTACGGCACCTCCCTTACTGACTGCTGCTTGGACAGAAAATATGTTGTGCTTATAGCTAGATATGTACAAAGCATCTTCAAGAAAAACTTCATGGGGGACCCGCTCTAAATCATGTAGAAGAACTTTTGCTCTGCCCTTGGCAGATACAATACCGCATGCTCTACTACCATCCGCTAATTCTATGTAATGGTTCACGGGGTTAAACTTGTCATCAAAATTTGTCATTAAGAATGTGAGCAGTAGCTCCAGTGTCAACTAACAAAGAGTTATCTCTAATGGTATTAAAATTGTCCATAGTCACTTTGAACGCAAACGAAGCGTCCTTGTTATCATCACTCATGGTTTTTGCAGTGTCTTTCTTGCGACATACTCCGTATTGTGAGTCTTCAATCTGCAGTGGCTGCACCATCGGTTGTTTTCTTTCTTAGGATTCTTCTTGTCCTTAGACCGGCACTCTGGCGATTTATGTCCAAGCTGGCCACAGGAATAGCAGGTCACAGTGGTTTTTGGTGGTGATTTCTTCTTTTTACAGTTCATGACGCTGTCTTCGCCAGTTTGTGATGGGGTACGTGATTTCTCCGTCTCTTCGTAGCTCCTCAGTGCGATCTTGTACTCTTGGAACTTCATCTTGTCTTCCTTTTCATCGCGCTGCGAAACAATGGCTGAAAACGTTTCATATTCCTCAGGTAAGCCTTTTAACACCATAGCAATCAAAAGGCTGTCACTGACTATCTCGTCGGCCGATTTCAGTGATGCAGCTGCAGTTTCGGCCCGTAATACATAATCCGTAATACTCTCAGCATAGCCTTTTTGCAGTGAAGTAAGTTCGGTGTAGAGCGCAAGAACACGTGGCTTGCTTTTGCCCATGTAATGATTCCTCAGTATTTGTAGAGCTTTCTTGCCATCGTCCTTTGCATCTCTCATGACCAAGGATAGGCTACGGTCATCTAAAAATTTGGTTTTATCAACGGAGTTGATAATGTAAATTGGCCACCGTACAGAGATTCTAAAAGCTGACGTTTCGAGCGTTAGCCCTTCGTCATTCGCTCTGACGAAGGGCTAACGCTCGAAACGTCAGCTTTTAGAATCTCTGTACGGTGGCCAATTTACATTATCAACTCCGTTGATAAAACCAAATTTTTGTATACTACTTCCCCACCGACGCAGCACCACAGTTTCTTTAGAAACTACCCCTTCATTACGGTCATCTAAACACTGGATTAGCTGGGCGAAAGCATCAATGTTCTTGACCCTATTTTCCTCATCTAGCTCGCCTTCTGCTAGGATAACATCGTGCAACTTGTGTAGTCGCATAAATCCAAGGAACTTAATTTCCCAAAGCTCGTATTTCGTTTCGTCACCATCAAACATTAGCCGTCGACTGGGCCCATAACCTGTTCCGGGTGTGGCCATACTTCTTGGTGGATAAGACAAACTTCAGGTAAAAACACAACTCAGTTTTATTCCAACATAGATTTCTTCCACAACATTCACCACGTGGTCTGATGCAATCTGCCTCAACCTGGTGTTCCATGTTATATTATAGCATACGACGATTGAACGAGTAGACATTTCAACTTGACGTCAATGGTCTTTTAATATTTAGTCAAACATAATTTCAACAACTTAATTTGTTATTTACGACCAATCCGATCTCACGCTTACTGCAGAAACGAATTACAATGCCAACGTTTTAACCTGACGTGCAGAGCTATAAAAAAAATTGAAAAACAGATGGTACGTACCTCACCCAAACGAAACGGAATAGCTTTACTAAGTTCAGGAATAGTCTGAAAATTAAGTTGAAGTACTATGGCCGACCAGTTCTGCAGCCATCACTTGCATAAAATTCAACAACTTTCTGGATCCCATAGAACCACATTGTTTTCTGTGTGTGTGTTAAACTTTGTTTTTTCTGCCGTGGCAATATTTGGAAATATTCTGGCCATTCAAGCTCTACGGAAAACGTCATTCCTACCCGATAATTTGAGGAAGTTTCTTCTGAGTCTTTCGTTCACTGATCTTGCAGTGGGAGTATTGGGTCAACCGAGCCTTGCGGTGCTCCAGGGTATGGCATTGAATGGAAACTACAACCTTGACGTACTCTGTCCATTAACTTTAACTTTTTGCTACGCTATACTAAACTTCTCACGATGGCATCGTTTTTTAATGTAACTGCCATTGGTGTTGATAGACTTCTCGCTGTTTCTCTTCATCTGAGATATGATGAGCTTGTGACTTCCAGACGTGTTACAATCGCCTTAGTTGCAATATGGCTGACAATTTGTGTCTCAACTTGCGTTATTGTTACCACAGTGAAGTTCTATTTTGTTGTCGCCATAGGATCGATCGGATTTCTGTTAACAACAGTTGCATACTTTTGTGTTTACAAAGTAGCCCGATATCATTGGAATCAAATTCAAAGTCAATTTCAGCAACAAAATTTGCAAGCAGTGGCGCTCCACAGAGAACGAAATAAGTCCGCCTTAAATGTCTTGTACATTTATTTTGTATTTGTCGCGTGTTATCTTCCATATGCTTGCTACATGTTATTACGAACGAGTTTCCCGCGTGTTTCTATGTTAACAGCAAACGTAGTCACATTTTTTATCGTTCTTCTCAATTCGTCGTTAAATCCTTTGGTTTATTGTTGGCGGTATCCAGAGGTTCGTCATATTATGAAGAGCACTTTGAAGAAAATTGTCCATGTCTCCGAAGAGTAATTATAAGTTATGATGCAAGGATTAATGTTACCTTCAAGAATTTAATGGCTACTTAGTCTTTTAGCTTTTATGTAATTATGCAGCTTTCCAAAGGACAGATGGGTGACTAAACGAAATGTTATGATCTTGCTGTTAACAGGAGCAAGGCGTTATCACCTGCTCCTTCGCAACAATATTTCCGGATTTAGAAAGTAGAATTTTATTAATTCCTAAGGGAATGTTAAAGTGATTTTTTGCACGATTGAAGCTCTTGTTTGTACTGTTAGAAAAAAAGAGTTTAATGTGAAGCAATATATTTTAAAACACAAATAAGCTATCTTTTAAACAATAATTGCAAGGAAGACACCTTTACTCATTTTAATCCAAGCGGTATTGCTGGTTTTCATGTGACGTCATGGTGGCCATGTTGGGTGGCAAGACAGCTGTTTCTTCGCTGAGAACAAAACGTTAGCATTATGCAAATTCTGCGAAAAGAAATGGTATTGTATTGCCATCCAACATGGCCGTCGAATCACGTGGGAGAAAACCAAGAATAAAGGACGCATCCACATCACCTGTTCCGATTGTAATGCTGGGCTTAGCTCCGATGTGTCTTCTGTAGCTCAGTGGAAGAGCATCCGAACCAGCACAAAAATGAAGACTAACATATTAAAAACTAGATTTCAATGACTTTTTTTTGTTTTGCTTTGATAGGCGATCATCGTGGGTTAATGTTTAAGTAGTGAGCAAGATATGTGACAGTAATTCCTTGCGCACGCTGTGCTATGTGCGATGCTTATTTTTCTTCTCAACATAGTGATGT
>NC_090896.1:36503285-36510785 GCF_036669925.1 Montipora capricornis
ACATTCTATCCATTTTGCAACTCGATTTAAGTCGTCCTGCACTACCTTATTTTAATTATCTCCGAGGAACAGAGGCTTGTAAAATATAATACAGTATCATCAGCATACATATTAATAGAGCAGTTTTCTAAACACGCGGCAGGTCATTTACGTATAAAACAAAAAGAAGTGGTCCTAGAATTGAGCCCTGCGGAACACCGAACTGGATGGGTCGGCAGGAGGACAAGTGCTTCCCAAGAAATACTCTTTGTGTTCGTGTCGTAAGATAGTTTCGGAACCAATCCAAACTGCTTCTTCTTTCTCCATAGTGTTCTAGCTTTTAAAGAAGACATTCATGGTCTACTAAATCAAATGCTTTTTTTCAAGTCAATAAGCACAGCTCCGGTACTCATTTGCCTATCCATGTCATCTAAAATTTAATCGGTTAGATGAACTATTGCAGTTTCTGATGATCTTATTCCTCTTCGGAGCCAAGGTCTTTTTTTGGAAAATAGCTTCAAGAGGTCCACTGAGTGATGCATCACACTCAATTGTGACTTCACAACCACCATCATATTGTACTTGTTGCTTGTTATCTTCCAGAAGTATCAGTTATAAAGCAAGCGTTCCTTTTTATGTTCAAGCATTTTTTGTTCTCTTTTATACAATTATGCTTCTTTTATAAGGACAAAAACACTATCTTGTTATCGATAAAACCCAGCCAAAGATGGTTTCTTGGGCTGCTGGCTTCCTTTCGGTCCGAGGATAAGACCTGCTTTCAGAATGTCATGGTAAACATCAACGGCAAGAAGAACGTCAATGGACTTAGAACTCTGGGTCTGCTAGCTTGAGAGAAGTAAGGTGTGACCAGTATCCCCTTGGAAGAGTTGGGATAGGTTGGCATATGGTAAATGAAGGTAGAACGATTGCTTGAACATTAGTCAATGTTGAGGAATTTTGAGTTGATGTTAAGTCCATGTTAACAACAGCATTACTCTGAGTGGAGCATTGGGTTTCTCCAATTCCACTGATAGTAATTTCTTGCCTTTGCTTTCACAACTTCAAGTGTTGAAGTAATCTTTCAGTGACAAATGAGGCAGTAGACGCTGGGTCCAGTAGAGCTCGTGCAACCATTTGATGACCATTGGGTCTACTAAGAATCACTTCTGCTGTCATCATGAGCACAGAATTTGAAGTAATGGCTTCTGGTGCAGTTACATAACTACCCCCTGCAGTGTTTTCGGATTCCTTAGTGTTACTAAGATTAGATATTGAAACCATGAAAGCATCCTGATTTGTTTTCTCTAGTGTGTCCTGAGTCACAGGATCATTGGAATCAACCTGTTGAAGGAGGTGTGTTGCCGTTTGACGCATTTGAGACAACAGTTAGGTGAAGTTCAGTAGCGGTCGCTCGGAGATCAAGGAAATCAAGGAACTTCTCATAGCCAGGAACATCCTTTTCCGTCTGAGTAGATTTCTGCCATTCTACTATAGTTAGGTTATCACGTTTACACTCTCCTAAGGCAGTCATAAATCTTTCAAAATCCAGTTGTTCCATTGCCTTCCAGGATCGTAAATGATGCTGAAGTGTGTTGTGTAGCTTTCTCAATTCTCCACTTGAACCATCTTTCATTGGCTTAATATTAAATATTGCGCTGACGTGTGAACGGTAGATGACTTGGGGTCTATCAAAGCGATTCTTTAGAGCTGCAACAGCTTCTGGGTATGCTTCAACTACTGCATCAATTCCTTCAATTGCATCTTTGGCCTTTTTGGTGGTGAGCGATTTCAGTAAATATTGCATCCGTAATTGGTCATCCAGCTTTTTCGAGTTGTGGATTGTAGCTTCAAATTGCTTCCAGCTCCTCAAAATCCCTTTGAATCAGTTCTTCGTTCGACGGTTCAACCAAGGCGCTGGCTTCAAAATGTTGTTGTTGAAACTGGGCGTCCAAAGTGCGAATTTCATTTAAATACTGTTCGGCGCAGACGACATCGAAGTCTGACTTATCCGGCTTTTCAGTTATTTGGTCGATCTTCTTGATAAGATTTGTTACCTTGCGCTTAGTTAATGCCCTTTGACGTACCAGCATCTCACGGGACATCGTGTGTTGATTTGCTTGTGGCGATTCTTTGAAGACCGTATACTTCAATTAGGCTCGTTCAATAAGTACGAGGAAGCTTACAGTCTTACAGTCTTACAGTTTGCACAAAAGTTGTACGTAAACCGAGATCAAACTAACATGAACTAACAACTTGAACCACGAGGTAGATGAGAATGTGAACAAAACTGCGAATGGGCAGATACGCAAATTATATGGTAATGTTTATGTTCATTCAAGCGTGTCTACTAACGTAAAGTTAGAGTCCGTTCAAGCTTGGATTTTTCAAGCTTCAGTTTCGTAACATCACAAGTTGCTTTGTTAAGGGCGATGGTCTCTTTCACTTTATAGAAACCACCGCAGCTCAAATATATCTGTAATTTAATATATTCTTTACCACTGATCTAGTTATCTGAGTACATGTACCGTAATATCACAGGTGATGGTACTTTATATGTTTGAAAATGTTACTTTGGCTATATTGATGCTTCGTTGTTCTCTCCTTGCAATTTCCATCCGTTCGCACACGGAAGTCAAAGTGCAACTCATCAGGGCTGTTGTTTTATTCCAACCCTGTGCTACCAGGCTCAGAGCTGGTGATCGCTTGCAATTTTCGTATTATATCCCGTAACAGGTAAATGCTTGCATACATGAAATTTCATATATATGTGAACTGCGCTTATGTAATTCTAAGTGAAAGTGCCGGATCATGAAGCCGAAATTGAAAAAAAAAAAGGGTTGAAAGGGTCTTGAACCCTTGATCCTGCGATTGCATAGCATTTACTCTACCTGCATGAATTGTTAATTTTGGACACTGTGTACCAGGACTTGTGGGAAATGGTCATATTTGTTTGAAAAGAAAACCCAGGTGTATGGACATAGGACTCGAACCTGGTAATGCTGACTTTTAACCCGTCACCTAAGCACTCGATTACCACACCGCTAGCTGTTCAGGGATTACATTTAAACATTATTTGATGATGCCGTATTATCACTTGCCATTAAAAACTACAAAACGTCAGTTTCCAAACTTCACGACAAAGGTAAACATTTTAATATCAAAGCTTAGGCCTAAATTATTAATCTAGCTTAGGCATAATTACTTTTCAGCGATTAACTATGGTAGACGTAAATAAATGTTTTTTTGGAGAAAAGCAGTGTCGTGATCCTCAGTGGTAAAGCATAAAGAAGCGGTTCCTATAGAGTAGAAACTTCGGGTTCAAATCCAATCCACGTATATGATTTTTTATTTCCTTAATTTCACTGATACCACAAGTCCTGGGAAACAGCGTCCAAAATTCACGATAAGAGTGAATTCATAGCAAATTAACAACAGGAATCGCGAATTCATGGGCGAGAAGGTTTTGGAGCTATCAAGCCACCTAGGAATAAATGAGTTAAAACCATCTTTTTGTGCGTATTATCTCTCTGTTTTACAAACCTACTAAAAAAAATATTCACCTCAGTGTTCACCTCAGCGTCGGTTGCTAGTGGTGGATATTTACCTCGCTGCTTTGCGGGTCGGTGAATATCTACCTCTACTTCGGTAAACAGTTGTTAATCACTATATCAATATAATTCCTTTTAAAGAATTTTTTTCCTGTTAGGATTACTTTTGAAAAATGTTTTATACTTTACTTAAATAAAATTAGGGCTAGTTTGAGTTAGTTCATAGTTTTTATTCATAGTTTAATGTAATTAGGTAATTATCTAAAAATATAGACGTGACACGCTTCGCATCCTATGCGGTAATGAAGAAGAAAGACCCTTTGCAAGTTCGGCCTAGCCTGAGGGCCGAAAACATTCTAAGAAGATTTTCACCGGTTCTCGTCCATTCTCAGTTATAATCTTTTGGGGGGTCGTAGGTTCATCCTCTTGGTCTTTGAGTTTTTCCTTTTTATTACATATAGTCACCCCATATTCACTACAACTAAAGATTATTTTCAAGTAAATACGAATAACTATTCAGAATACATCTGTTTTATAACCATTGAATACTCATGCATAGGAGCTAGTAGCGCTTTGTGGAATACCTTATCGCTACGTGCTTGTTCGAGGAAGAGATTCTCGAGTTTTTCGTCAACTGATGCGGCGGCAGGATTCCGCTCTCACTTAATTAATGCTCGACGTGGTGTTGAAAATGTTAAAATAAATATTGCAAAAACATTAATATTCTCTGTCTTAAGAATACCCCTTTTTATTTGTTATCATGATATATCTGTTACTTTCGATCTGTTTTAAGGAAGGCCATCTGAAGACGATTTTCGCTTAAAAAGAAAAGAAGGAACTTTAAATCAGTTATGTGTATTTCGAGAAAACGGTGAGAATAAGGTATGGCCACCATGATATTTTATCGTCGTCATTATAATAATAATAATAATAATAATAATAATAATAATAATAACAATAATAATTAATAATAATAATCATAATAACAATAATAATAATAATAATAATAATAATAATAATAATAATAATGATGATGATGATGATGATATAATGATAATAACACCAGAAAGGTGCTTAGTGTCTGAACTGACTTGAGTGATTGATGCCCCAGGTGCACGTAGACAAAGTAATAAATCCTAAAACAATCCTTCACGTTTACTATACGAAGAAGAACATTATAATTAATAATGAACTAACCTAATCTATCTACATAAAGAGCTATTTAAAAAATACAATATAAGAAAAAACATTGATATTCAGCACCCTAGTATCTAAAAAAAATCTTTATACATTTCATTACAATTCATTTTGATTAAAATTGAAATAAAAATATTAAAAAGATCCTAAAATACTAAAAGCGTTTAAGCGGCAGTCATCAGTGAGATCCCCTTGTGGGATTTTGTGGAAGGGTGTCCTGGAACTTCTTACGCATGTGTGTACCGACCATAAAATCTCGAAACAAAGCACTATTCTAATGCAAGTAATAGTAGTGTGATACGGTTCCTGGGTTCTTTTCTGAGAGCTTCTTGGCTAGGCGTTTGAGAAAGCAATTGCAGTCGGCTCCCATCCCACCGTTGGTTCCAAAAACTAAGGAAGTAAAAGATCCTATTTCAACGCCGGTCCAGTACCCTCTGTTGGTACTTTTGCTTTTTTTCCTTCTCGTGCTCCTTAAAGATTGTGGATGTTGTTTTTCGCTGGTTAGACTTGGAGTTAACATGGGTTACTCTGACATCCAAAAATGCTGTAACTCCACGAAACCAAACGCCCCCTGCCTTGAAGCCCAGTCTTGCCTCCGGGCTTGTTACGGCGCTTCTGAGGTTGAATCGCTCATTATCGAGAGGTTGTAGTTGTGGTTAGACTTCAACGTTGGTCCAAACCTTACCAACAAGTGAGGTAAGTAGGTTGCGAACACCATCGTGTTTTTGCGCCGCGAACCTTCACTTTTTGCATGACAGGGCATGGGAGACGGTATAGTTCTCACCACAAGCAAACTTGTTTGGTAAGTCGGACATGGGCATATTATGCCTTAAACGCAGAGAGTCTCTGAATTCTTGTTTATTCAGCACCAAGCCTTGATCGACAAGAGGCACTGCGATAAGCCATGAGCTCGCACCCTTGTCTCTCAATTGGTTAACTGACCGCAGCAGATCCAAGGGTAGAGTGGAATCAATACTTTCAATTCTCGATTTCACCGACACAGTTTTCAAGGCTTGATGTTGTCTTTTTAACACCTCCATGGAATTCTCGCCTGCCACCATGAACATATTCTGTGTGGTAATAGAATCTATGTGCGATGCTGTTATTGACGTGGAAGCCGCAAACTGCTATGGAGCTGCAAACCGTAAGTCGGGTATGCCTAGCCCTCCTTTAGCGGGTGTCAGGGTGACGAGCTGACGCAGATCACTAAGGGAGGGGCTCCGTTTGACCGAATAGTGTTGTTAGAAGTAAGTAGTCGATCGCCTCTTGGATTGGGTCAACGGAATCTTCAAACGACTCTATTGTGCGCATGAAATAGGTAAACCTGGATTTATAACCCTTCGTGAAAACATGTAGGCTGCATGAGGCTGGCTCCTTGCTATCTCAGATAGTGCTTCGAGGTCTTCTTTCTATCCAAGGACCTTCTCCCGACAATATTGATCTTTGAACTCTTGAGATCCGATCCACTAAGTGGCGCTGACCTTCAGATGTAATATTGACCTCATCTCCAAAGACCCTCTTTTCCTCATCTACAAGTACGTCCGACTTGACAATAAGCCAGGTCCTTGATCTATTCACTAGATAACCATACTTCGTTCCTTCCTGACTCAGGTGATTGTACCAGTTATACAACTGCTCAATTTGTCCACCCCCTGCCGAGTCGTCGACAAGCCATGTTTAACCCCTGGTGTGCTTGTCCTTAAGCTCTGGATCATGATTGATGTATTGACCGAGTACCAGGGCATGGCCAATCTCACCTCTGCCGCAAATAAAGAGCCTTGAAGGGCTTCTGTAGGTGTTAATAATTTAGAGTGGCATTTCCTTGCAGTTTATCTTGATGTTATGTAAGGCGATGGATCTGTTCATTTGGTTAGAGGCGTTGCTTGCACCTATCAATAAAATACCATCTGTTCCTTCCTCTACGAACACTTGACTCATAGCATGTATCGCGGCCCCTGACCCTGCACTATGGCCTGCGCAAACCTGAAGGGTACCCACTGCCTCTTTGATCTCTTCCTTCAAAAAACCAGCAACAGTTTTTCCAACTATTCGCCTCAAGTCGTATTGCAGGGTTTTTGTGCGGAGGGACAAGTCTGCAAGAGGTATAACCTTCCAGCAGAGATGGATGGTACGCGATCAGGTAGGTTTGGTTGAATAGGCTAGTTTCGTATTGGACTGGTTGGACTGGATCTAGCATGAAATGGAGGCTAATGCGGGCAAATGAATTTGCATTTGAAAAGATTTGCCCGCATTAGCCTCCATTTCATGCTAGATCCAGTCCAGGCGTGAGAATTCGAAAACGGTCTAATGTGCTTTGCGCTCTCTTTGTTGAATCTTGAGATCCCCGGGGAGAAGTAGTTTGGTTAGCTTCATTACTTCCTTGTTGAACCACATCCACGTCAATCACCGACGTATGCAAATCCAAGTTCACAGCATTTGCAAAATTAGCATTTTCAGCTTGCCGTGGAACATTGTTTAGATAGGCAGATTGACTATTTGCTTGAGAACCCTCTCCTTCACTGGACTCAGTTTCTCCCTCGTTTCCGGCCGCTAAACTGAAGTTCCCGTTGTTCCTCGAACAATCCTGCTCGTTTCTCGAAAGTCCCGAAAACGTTTCCGGCCCGAAAAGCCATTTGTGGAACTGCCAACTGCTTGTTATAGAGAGCCGATCTTTTAACATGTTTTCAAGGTAACAAAAAGAAAATTGACCGTAAAGTTTGACCATTTAAGTCCTCTCCGTTCTTGAGATAGAAAGGGAATTGCGACACCCGAAAAA